>NW_020455777.1:1686842-1729939 GCF_003342845.1 Nothoprocta perdicaria | reverse complement strand
TCCTTCCTTCCTTCCTTCCTTCCTTCCTTCCTTCCTTCCTTCCTTCCTTCCTTCCTTCCTTCCTTCCTTCCTTCCTTCCATTTAACTCCCAGATATCATTTCTCTACAAGATTATTTGTACACTGTCCAATCAGCATCTACATATGAAGAAGAGAAAATATTCTTCCTCACGATCAAGTGACTAAAAGAGATGAAACTCCAGGTTAAATTCCCCTGCTGAGTAAATATCCTTTTTTAAACTGCAAAATAACAGCAACAAAAAGAGTTCTTGGAGCTCAGCAGCATAGGGAGCTGTTTAATTAAAGACCTGGGAGCAATTACAAGTGAGAAAAAAATATAAAATTCCATTTTGGAAACATGAGCTCTCTCTTTGGGATTCATAAAAGTGTTTCAAGTGTTCAAAGTGTTTAGGAATAGTTTTGATTTAATGCCTGAACAGAAAGGTCTTTGTTTGTCAATATCTCACATGAAGGGCCAATGCCTTCATTATGTCAGTTACAGCCCAGACCTTATAAGCAACATAAGAGCATTTAGCTCTGTGTATAAGCTGTGTGTGAAATAGATGAGATTTTCTGTATTTTCTATCTAGTTAAGAGCAAGTTAGGCCCCATGGTATGAGGTCTGCTCCTGTTGTGTCTTACTGAAACTGCACCTTAATGATTAGATTTGCCAAGSAGAAGGATTTGGCAGAAAGGCCACCTTGCCCCAACATGAGAAGGCATCTCCCTTTGGCAGCAATGAATAGTGGTTATGCCCACTTATTTTAAAGTTGGAGTTAGATCTGAAAAAGTCGGAGGCAAACACTGCCCCTCACAACTCCTTGCCTCGCTCCACAGGGCTCCATTCCCTGACAATGTCCTCATCTTCTTGATGTCAC
The DNA here is from genome assembly GCF_003342845.1 of Nothoprocta perdicaria. Lineage (NCBI taxonomy): Eukaryota > Metazoa > Chordata > Aves > Tinamiformes > Tinamidae > Nothoprocta > Nothoprocta perdicaria. Next base: position 1,729,062 of record NW_020455777.1, on the reverse strand, counting down.
ATCTGAGCCAGGACAAACCAAAATTTTGAGCTCTTCTTCCCTTGCTCCAAGGTGACTTGACCAGATTCCGTTCTGGTCTGAGGTCATCTATCTCCCATAAGATGATGCTGTCCCTTACCTGTGGAATGTGCCTCCAGATTGGTTTTATTTGAGCAGTTATGTAACCTGAGGGCTGCCATAGGATTAACTTGTCACTCTGYCACATGGTAGGGAAAGGAAGAAGCTGATTTTCCTACTGACTGACTTTCTGAAACTGACTTTCCTACTTTCCAAAGAGAAACTAGTGTAACAAGGAGCAGTCTGCATGTTCTCATCTATGAACTCAACAAAGTCATTTATTTTCACTAAGACCCCAGACATGGATCTTATATAAAGGGTTTTGGTCAGTGCTTCTCCACTGGTCTATCAACATTAAATAAAGGATTTCTCACTGTGGTGCCTTAAAATAAGAAGGATGACTGACAGCACCTCTCCTTGCTCTATAGCACATAAGGTCATTTTCCCATCATATTCTTTCCTCTGGAAAAAAGTAAAACCAGCAACTCTCATTGTAGCCCATTTTGGGAATTTTCCGTTACCCAGCTTGTATTCTGGGCATGAACTAGATAAACTCAATCAATGCAAAAAAGGCTCATTGATGTCAAATGGATGGTTCCTAGTCCCAGATGTGTCATGCTCAGTTAGTGAATAACAAAGTGTCAAATAAAGCAATAAATCTTCTTATTTGCTGACTGCTGTGCAGAGCTGCCATGCAAAGACACTCACATGCTCACTAATTCTGTGTGATGAGTGAAGCTGGCTTCATCCCCAACATTTCTAGAGGATAGCAGAGAGGTGCAAGCATATTGTGTTTGCATAGGTGCTAGATCAGCATCCCTTTCACAATACCTTGAGGCCGTTATTGGAAACTTGACATGGAATCATTGTCAGTTTTAAGCCTGACTGCAGTGAATCTGTTCATGGTGCAAGGTGATGTGTARAGTGGGAAGGAATGGTGCAGCTGGGCTGTGTGCTTCCTGAATAATCAACTTTTTTTCTCAGTCCTTAGCAAGTGTTTTTGCTGGGGAGCACATGGAGGTTCTCAAGGCAGAGGGCACTGATGGATGGGGTTTGGGGAGGCACTCCAAGAAGGAGAGGATTGAGACCCTCCATACATGTCTCTCCATCTCTTCATCCATGTACTGGATGAATTATATTGAAAGAAAAAGTAATTCAGGAACAGGGTTGACCACCCTGTGAGGTCTTCCTTAAACCTCAGCATGAGAAAGYGAAGCCAGCCTCTAGGTGTAGATATTTACAGAACCATGGTGGAAGACACTGATTCACTCCAGGTAATATGCTGACAAGAAAGGATGAGAGCAAGGAGTCTTCAAAACCTTAGTATATTTCAGTGGAAAAGGAAAACCATGAGATCTAACCTCAAAAGGTCACTTTGAGGGCAGCACCCAAGTCTTACAATATTTGGTATCACCACCACGTAGTGATGACCCTCAATTCATGATGGCCCGCTTGGACTCACAGTGGTGTAAATGTCTGTTACCTGATACTCCAAGGCCTATTGTGCTATGAATGTAAATGGAGAGACTTCAAAAAAAATTTACTTTGCATAAGGACACTGGGCATCATACCTGGGAGCCACTAAAATATTGGCCATTAGTCTTTATTAGTATAATATATGGGCAGATGTTAGTGTAGATAAGACACATCTACACTATTAGTGTAGATGAGACAATGTCAAGAAGCAAGACCATCAACCATTTCTTATTAGGATTCAATCCCCTGTGGCAGCAAGTTTTGCCTGTGTCCATGCCTGTGTGTTTTAGCTGGAGTGTACTTCATGGCTTTATGTGAAGGATGCCTGACTTGCTTCTTACTCCAATTTGTTTCTTTGTTCTATCTGGGTGAATTCACAGAATCACAGAGTGGCTGAGGTTGGAAGGGACCTCTAGAGATCATCTAGTCTARCCCCCCTGCTCTAGCAGGAACCCCTGGATCACRTGGCACAGGGCGGCATCCAGGCAGCTTCTGAAGATCTCCAGAGAAGGAGATTCCACAACCTCTCTGGACAGCCTGTTCCAGGGCATAGTCACCCTCACAGGAAATAAGTTTTTCCTCATGGACAGATGAAACTTCAYGTGTTTTAATTTCTACCCATTATCCCTTGTTCTGTCACTGGCCACCACTGAGAAGAGTTTGACCCATCCTCTTTACATTCTCCCCTCAGCTATTTGTACATGGTAATGAGATCCCCTCTCAATATTCTCTTCTCCAGGCTTAACAGGCCCAGCTCACTTAGTTTTTCCTCTTAAGATAGATGTTTGAGTCCCGTAATCATCTTTGTCACTCTAGGCTGGACCATCTTTAGAAGTTCTACATTCGTTTGTCATCTTCCTTTTATTGCTGCCCATCCGTTGATGAATTTACTCTTGGAGTGTGCTTGGGGAAAGAAGTAATGCTTGAGGCAGAAAAAGGCTACTGCTTTCAAGTTTACTTGTACTGGTCTACACTTAAAGGCCCAGTGGACCCAGAATCAGTGCCAGTACAAAATATGGTTTATTGAAAATGAATACTGTCATTTACTGTGGAATAAGTAAGCCTGGTTAGGCTGCCATGACTGCTGCTTGAGCACGCAAGGAAGTACTTAGGAATGCTTACTGTAGGTTCCATCCAGGAGAGCAGTTCGCTGTAAAGCAAATGGACCTCAGCCCGCCCAGTTCAACCAGGGTAGAAGTAAGGAAAGTAAATTTGAGTTTTAGTGTGTTTCCTTCTGTTTTGGGTCAGTTAGGCCTGGTGAACATCTGCAACATGTTCTGGACAAAAAGAGATGACTTCTGTTAAACTGCTTAGCCTCTACCTTTTGCCCTAAGACTCACTGTGTAAACAGTTCTTCAAGTCTCCAGAGTATTGTATAAATAGGCTTCACAGTCTGTGAGGTGAGCAAGTGTTTTATTGCTCTGTAACCCTGATTCAAACAGGTATATAAGTACAGCTGTTACTTTAAGCATGTCACTAAGTCCACTGTTTCCAGAAAGTTAGGTGTGTACATAATCTGTATCTCTGCCAATAATCCTATAAAAGGCAGCCAARGGGACTGGGATTAAAGGCAAATGAGAAGTAGAAAATCTCAGTTGCTCTTTCCAGCAACTCAAAACAAAGTGCTYAAAACACTCTACCTCATTTTTAAAATGTGGTAAAAAAATCACTTAGCTGAAAAATCTAATATTATTTCATCTTTGTTCTTTTTTTTTTTGAAAAAGGCTTTTTAAAAATTTTGTAGAAGGCCCTTTTTTTCCTTCCTCCTCCCCCTCAAATACCCCATCACTTTAAAGAAGGTAAAAGGAAAAACAGAGGAAAAAAATGAGGAAGATGCAGCAAAGGCTTTGATTTGTCTATGGCATAAAACTGGATTATAATGTCATTTGCTAACTGACAGATCATTTAGTGTCCTGGAAGAGTCTGTTTTCACACCGCTGAAGCTCTCACAGGGGAATTCTATGTGGGCTCCTTATTGTCAGAGCTATTTTTCACCCAATTTGTTTCCAAATGATGTCTAACCTGAGGTCTTCCCACTGAGAGGGCTTTAAGCGATGATTAATGAGAAGCGTTTTGCCAGACCCACCTGGGGAATGGCCCATCTGCGAACTCAGGTAAGATGGAGCTGCCTACAAGGCACTGGCTTGTGAATGGCAGGCAGCTTCCCATGGCTGGAGGCACAGCTCACAGCGAAGGCAAGGTGTTCACTGTTTGCATCTCAGTGATTCATAAAAGGACTGGAGATAAATGTCACTCACTCTATCATTAATGTCTGGTTTGAAGAAACAGTCCCCCTCCCTGGGGACCGATCCCTTTCCTGTTCCATATTCAATTACATTACACATTCAGCATATGTACACCACCTACGTGGGGTGCAGCTGAAGTGGTCTAAGAGCACAAGCCATGCTATGTCTATCTGATTGCAGCAAGTTAGGAGAGGCATTTTTTTCATATGTCCACCTGCTTTTCAAGCACTTTATTGTCTGGGCTGGGAGCTCTGACCCCTTGCTTTGAATGGCAGCTCTGTAACACGCTGCACATTCAACCCTAGCTGTACTAGAAAATTGTGATTTGTATTCTATGGCTTTTTTTTAGCCATATTAGCTATTAAATACTTTTGTTCTGCCAGCAAAATCTCGTCGCAAAATCTAGTTATCTAGTTACCTCCAAAATGGAGACCTTTTCAGATGTGTGCCCCTCTGATGAGTGTGGACAGGACAGCCTTATCTTTTCCATTGCTGAAAGTGTGCTCATATGCAGAACATTGTTAATAGCACATGTGAATTTGTCAGTAGCTGCTTAAAATGATCATTAAAATGTTCACATAAAGTTAAGAAGTCCTGAAAATTTTGTTTCTTTCTGTATTTATGAGGCTGAAATCTGAGCATATTTCTTATAGAATAATTTTCCTCCTCTGATTTATGTGGAAGCTCCGGGCTCAGTAATCATCTGGAAATACATTCCTGTACAGTCTCTGTCATTTAAATGCAGAATCCTACTGTCCCGTCTGTCAAGACCAAAACATAATGGGTCCAACTGCCTATGAATAAAACAGATTGTTTGTAGGGGATATTTATTGCCGATAAAGAGCAAGAGTTTATATTGGCAAAAGCCGTTCTTCTTGTAAATAGCTAGAGGCTCCCAACATCCCCTGACTTTCAGCAGTGTTTATTCCACCGAATGTGGATCCAAAATATTTCTCACTCACTGCTTGGCAGGATGAGTTTGACAATGGTTTCCTAACCAACTGTTGTGATACCACCAGTGTGTTTTCCCTGGAATTTCACCTGCAAAACAATCTCCCACTTTCTTTAACTACTTCTCTTGCCAGCAACATGTTTACCATGATTTAGATGTCTATTATACGCATGAATGACTTGTCTACTTAATTTCATCAAAAAAATGAACCCTCATAAGTGGCACAGATGCTGGTATGATGGTAATCAAATTAGTTTTTGGACAGGTTTATGGCCACTTGCTGTCAGTTAAGCTCTCCTTGGCTATCTTCACTCCTAATACAGTTTTGATGGTGATTAATGGCTCCATTAATGCACTATTTGTGCTATGATAGACACAACATTATGGACTTGTTTGTTGACCACAGATGATCATGTTTTTTCGTAAAACTCCGTTCTGAAGAAAACACTCGTCATATTTGATATGTCAGCACTACATATTGCCATGCAGAGGTCACAGGGAGAGACATTCCTCTTACATCCTCCTCACCACAAAGGAGCTTCTGTGCTGCTAAGAAAGGTAGAAGCTCCATGAAGAATGTGCTTGTGTTAAATGTTCATCAAGTTTCCTTATGCTGGTAATATGCCAAGGAATTTGCCACTCTGATTTTCCCTGGCTATTCTGCCATGCCACTAGCCTTCCTTTTCCCTCTTGCATACTTCCAACCTAATTTATTTGTCTTCGGAGCCAATAAATGTGGTGTTTTTTATTTACTTCTTCCTCGTTCTAGCTCTTTTTCTGCTCTTTTTAGTGTTCTCCTCTAAATGTCCTCTCACTTAGACAATCTTTCTCTGAGCTGTCTATAATCAACAGCGAGTCTGGTCAAACATTGTAAACCCTTTAAAACTTCTATTCATCCATTGCTACTCTACTACTAACTCTGGAAATAAGCTAAGACTTACAACTAGTCAGAATAGTGATGGTACATAAAGCTCACAATCAGTAATAATGGTGATAACCAGCATTACTCCTTCGCTTCTTCGTGCTCTTCCTTTGGTTCCCTAGATTTGCCTGTTGTCCCTTGTTTCATTTCTGGATTAAGAACTCTTAGGAACAAAACTAGCTTTCCTGACTCTGTTTGCGGAGCACTGAGTGTAACGTAGGCTTTGTGCTACTTCAGGGTTCTGGATACTGCTGCTATTTCCTTCAGAAGAACGGACTTCATAAGCTGCTGGTGATGGACAAGTCACAACTTGAAGGAGACCACAGGATACCTCCTGTGCTGCTGAATTTTCTACAGTGCATTCTGGAATCCAGTCCTGGGGCACTATTTGGCCAAACTTCTGATATTAAGAAAATAATAGTTTTAAAAAAGCCCTTTTTTTGCCTAAGGGTGGTTGTGAAGCAGATTTCTTTGGGATTGGTGCTGCAGGTCTCACCATTCTATTTTCCATTACTTGTCATCCAACTCCCCTGCACCTCCACAGAAGGACATGTGTATACTCTCAAATGATCCATTTGCAAATGAAATTCTGAGGTCATCAGARCATGCCTACTGAGTCTTATTATTCAGTGACAAACAGGAAGAATATGGTGACCATATAAAGAGGCAAATAAACATATTAGATACATTTGCACTGATTTTTAAAGTAGTTAAAGAAATACTTTTGGCTTTACTTTCATTTTATTTTTCATCAGTAATTAAACCTAGCTTTTTTCTAACCATATTTGATTTTTATGTTCATCTGTGCACTTGCCTAAACCCCACCCACTGGCTCCTCTGCAAATATTTATTATGCAAATGGTTTGTTTTGAATTGAGTGGTCTGAGCAGATGCCCATTTCTGCCTAACTGTTCTTTAGGAAAATTTCAGAATAGCTGCATAACATATTATTGAACTAGTTAAACAGTTATGATTGGTATTGAATTGCTATAAATGCTCCTTGTAGAGATTTGTTTTCCAACAGTGACGTTTAGACTCCTTCCACCTAAGCTATTTTTAACTACATTCCTGTGCCTACCTATCTTTCTCTGGAAATGGTAGCTCTCCCTACTTTCTTTAAATCGAATAGTTCACTGTAATGCACCTTCACATAGGAAATCAGGATCTCATCTGCTGATAAAATTATTTTTAACTTTTATTGACAATTTAATCTTCTGCAAGGAATCAGTCTTATTAAAATCTGTTACTAAATGTCCCTTCTGCTATAAATTCTGAATCCTGCCTGGCTCACCTTAAAACAAGTGCTTCATTTTATGCGCTGCTGGTTGCTAGATGACCGGGAAAGAAAAATAACTATTTGATGACTTCTGTAGTGAGAAGAGGCATGAGCAAGGAATGATAGGGAACAGCTTTCAAAGAACACCAGCTAGGTAGAGGACACAGTGTTCTAAGATCATGAAAAAAACCCACAAGCTGAAGTTACCTTATAGACTGTCTTACATTATAGACATCTTGCCAAACCGGTGGTTCTACTCATTTCTCACCTGAACTACCCACAAGCTTCAGGTCTGTTATGAAACCTTGGCGTTATGGGCACTCTGCTGTCTGCCCAAGCAAGTGTGCCTCAGGCCCAGTGTCCCAGGGGCTGGGCCACAGCAGTCTGAGCCATGTGAGCTCTAAGAAAGTGCTGAGAAGGATGCATATAASCAAATGTTAAGAGAGGAAAAGGAGCTGATTTACCAGGAGAGGAGTTKGAGAGATGTGCTGTCCATATGCATGTTCCTTCCCATGCTCCTTCCCCTGGCCCTATAACAGATGTTACCAGCATCTTGTAAAACTATTTATTTCTCATACGAGCAAAAATGTTCAATCTATTTGAATCTCAGTTGAAAAAATTAGTATCACTTCAATGAAACCATATATATTGCTATTCAGCTTGAGGGTTAAAGCTGAACAAAACTTACGTAAATGCATATAAAAGAAGAAAGCTTGCTTTTGTGTCATTTTAAGTAAGTGATCCAATATAAGTAGCAATTAACCATTTCTGAACAACTCCCTTAGTGTCATGCTGAGCATACATACATACATAAAACCCAACAGTTACAGTTCAATTTTTTTTCTGTGCAGGAATATGTAAGTTAGTTTTCCTTACTTTACCCCCATAAGACTTTTCTTTGCCATTATATTTCCTTTTTTTCTCAGTTTTCAATGGATAAATTAGGTTTTAGCTATAAATACATACAATATAGATATGGCTGTGCAGAGTTGTTCGAAAATAYATGTATTTGTATGATTATGCACATAGATTCCTCTGTAAAACAGTTAGTAAACTCAGACTTGATGGTGACTTCTGTTTCCTCATATAATAAGATTAGCTGATGGGAAGGGAGTATTCCAGTATAATTTGACATTTAAGAGTTTTTGGTATATGCAATATTTCTAAAACTCCATATCAGTATGCCCATATCCAGAAAAAAAAATCTGATTCGTTCTTGTCACACTCTTCTATAACATTATAATGAAAGAGGATGCAACCCCAATCTACCTTGGATAAACAAAGGTTSAGTGTGAAGATTAACCTTTCTGATGCTGAGCTCTTTGCCCAAAGAGAGATCACTGCCCTGTGAGAATGTTTAAATGAAGCAGGCAACTTCCTCAATCTGCCTCATGTTTTCTTAGCTCTCTGATTTATGCACACRTACATGCACACACAGTAACTTTAGGCTCAGATCATGAGCCTAAAGGCATGAGCATGGTATGGCCAGGCAGTGAGGGTTTGCTGGGAATGTGAGAGCCTTCCTGGAGGGAAAAAATGAATTCCTCTCCCCTGGATATGTCTCCTCACCCTTCCACAGGCACCTGGTGGCAGCAAACTTTCCCAGTGCCATAGTGAGTACCCAGGAACTTTCTCTGAGGATTATAGGATGTGCTCTTCCCAAATCCCAACTGGCCTAGGGAGTCACAACAATGCATCCAGCCACTGCCGGGGCTGAAGCCAAGARCTGGCCCAGCACGTGTCTCTGGGCTCTCTTGGTCTGAGGTGAAATGCCAGCTGGGTGAGAGGATCAATGCTAACAGATTGTATCAGTTTGGAAGTGACCATCCGTGTTTTGACCTTCGCAGAGAAAACGCTGCTTCTCACTGAAAGGCACCAAAAACCTGTCACAGCACCAATGGTAACTTGCCCTTCAAARCCTTATTGATCACATCCAAGGGCCAGAAAATACATTCAGGAAAAAGTGCATAAGCTCCTCGAAGGAAGTATTTCAATACAGGATGAAAGTGCATTCTACGAACATGTCAACTGACATCACTTAAAGATTTTTTCACCCACTAAAACAGTTTTTCAAAAGAAAAAAAAMCATTATTTTCAACTAAACATATTTTCAGAAAAAGTGTTTTCTTTCCCTTTACCAAAACCTTGTCATAAACTCTGACTAGTAATTTGGGGCCAAAAATATTGTTCTAAAAGAAAAGAAATAGATTCTAGGAGATTCACTTGATAAATTATTTATAATAAGTTTTTCTATTAACATTGGTCTTAACTGTGAATTATGGGAACTACATTTACTTCATTTAAAAGCAGAATAATTCAGTAATTACTTTAGCATCTTAATGTATTTGTCATTATATTGCTATGTCATCTTATCACTTTCTTGTAGAAAGGACAGAAAGCGTAGTGATGTAGGCCCCTTGCTCTCCTTACAGCTCCAGTGTTTGCAGGAGATTTGTTTGAGTATCTTGATGTTTTGGTCCATAGGACATGCTACAGTACTGTGCTTTCTCTTAGCTTCACTAATCTTCACCAAATGGGATCACAATGAGGTTGCAGTTCACGAAGTCCATGTGAGATCAGCATGTTTCATGAAGTGTCATGTCTTGCCAAACTTCACCAAATGCCACGTGGACGTGGGCAGTCTGCTTACCAGGCACCCTGCAATCACCAGGTAGGGGCTTGAGCCAGGGGAGGGTGCAGCATTTCTCCTGACTTTAGCACAAACTGGGAATAGCGCTGCCAGGACAGGGCACTGGTTCTGCTCACGCTTGAGAACAAGACACAGTTAGTCCATTGCTATGAATATTATGGAAAACTAAGTCCACAGCTCTCTTCATTTCCCCACATTCACACACGGTGACAGGTTGTGATTCTTTTCTGTTGAGCTAACCAAGTTTTCTCATTCCGGCCAAGGAAAGAAATGTTATTATAAGTCTTCAGAAGTCAACAATAACCCCAGAAGAGTTAATGTGCTGACATTTTCACTGAGGGAAAGGGGGGTGATATCATGTGTGCRGTCATTTTGAACCATTTTTTCAGATTGTGTCAAAGTAAAATCATTTTCTATGATGAACCATGTTGCAAAWGGATCGTGTGTGTGTTGGGGCGGGGAGGTGGGAGAGCAGGGAATCAAATTACATTTGGAAACAAAAGCTCTAACTTCTGGCGCCTAAACAATTAGTTTTTGCTTCTTCTGTTGTTGGTCCTCGTGGTTTCATCTGTAATATGTATGGTGATTGTTTGCAGCCTGGCAACCGCATGAAGTTGTGGGGGGGAGGGAAAACTATAGCCCTTGTGAGCTGGGATCCAAACTTCAAAGGCTTTGGGGACATTGAGCAGACAGGTTTCAGCAGCCGTTAAGGCGGACATGCAAACAAAAGGGCTCCTTCCATTTCTGCGGAGCAGGGGTGAGTTTTTGGCCCATTTTTGTCCCTGTTTTTTAATTTCGCTGGCAGTGGGGGGAGCAAAGCTCCTGGCACCGGGGCCACTGTATTCTGCCCATGACTGCATGCCCTCTCCTCGCCGTGTCAGAAGCAGATATGGGCATTTATGGCCCCATAAATCACTGGATAAACCATACATGAGCAGCTGGTACATGTGCTAATAACTATAATTATTAATCATGTCGATTTCACACCCTTCAAATTTCTGCTCCGCGCTTTCGGCAGGAAAGCCATCCCTGGCGCCTTGAGCTGTTTATGGTATGAAAATATGATGAGCTGACAGTCTTTGATAATTGTCCTATGACAGTATTGATCTCCCCACAATTGGGTTTGTGGGGTATCGCTACCCAACAAAAGTGGCTCTCCTCGCCTCCTGGTATATATCATTGTCACCCGTCCCCCATTGTTATGGAGGGGAGTGAATTACTTTCAGTATTCGTCCTAGTCTTTAGCTAGTAGGTCACCATTATTCTAGCCTTATGTCAGTGTGGGGACATTTACTTTGATGTTTTCTTTTGCATTTTTCTTGGGGCAAAAGCATTTGCCTAGCTTATATAGAGCTGCTAAAAAAAACAAAAAAACAAAAAAACAAAAAAACAAAAAAAAAAAAAAAACAAGCCAGCAGTTAGTTCAGGTTGGGGTGCCTGGTGCAAGCCAGAGAAATATTCATCCTCGGGGTGAACGCGTCCAGCCTCCCTTGTCCTTGGTGCTGGCTGCCTCCGCCAGCAGCCTCAGAACTGCTGAATTGCTCCTGGCCCCAGCAAGTGCGGTTGCCAGTGATTCTCCCATCCGAAAGAAGGGAAAAAATAAAGAAAGAAATCTCCCCCCAGCCTCACTGCAACAGCATTGTTTATCCATAGATGGGCTTTTTCTTCARTAGTGTTTTGTTATACAGTACTTATTTAGAAGTTATTTAGCACAGACAAAATATCTGACAATATAACAGAAAAATGGCTTTATAGATGACACTGCCCAGGGACTAAAAACAGTAGTGATAACAGTGATTTCTCTTCCAAGAAAATAACCCTTTGAGGGTTGGGTGTCAGCACCTCGCAGCCTAATCTGCATGTTAACTTGACACTGTGGTGGCCAATCATCTCCCACTGGCCTGAACAAGGGCATGGGACTCTCCCCACTTGTTCCGAAATCTGCATGGCTCCCATTGGGCAGCTTCTAAATTATTCCTGCTGTCTTTACAGCTGCTCCGTTCCAATGACCCCCAGAAGGGTCCAGGGATTGTTAGGAAAAATTTCTATTAATCAACCACAAACAGACTGTTACAATTTCACACTTTTTCTCCCATCATTTCACATGTTTAGCAAATTTTGGGGTCTGTTACTTTCAAGATAGTCATTTTCAATACCACACCGAAAAAAAAAAAAAAAAGTGGAACAAAACAAAACAAACAAACAAACACAAAACAACTGATAGCAGCAAAGTGGGAAACATCACTTCCAAAGCATTCCTGCAATAGACCCAGACCCAGAGAGGGTCTGAATGGGAACAGAGTTCAGGACAGTTCAAGCAGCAGATTCCTGGTTCCTTCTGTGCCTGATTCTGCTCTGTTTTTACACAAGAGGGTTTTGCATTTGACATCACCGTGAACAAAGCAGGCCCTGAGTCAGTAAGGGACAAAACCTTTAAACCTCATTTCCTTCAGGGCTTGAGCCCACTTGTAATTACCCAGGATTAAAAGGCAACCTACTATGTCAAAGGGCCACATGGTCCCTCATCTGTTTACTGTAAGGTCATTTGCTCTTTTCTCTGAGGGTATAAACACATTGTGGTTACTGATGATTGGCAGTGTCAGACACTGGACTGCCCATTTCGCCTTCTAGCCCCTCATCCTCGTTCTGCTTTGGGAGGCTGGGGTCTGCCACCACCACCTGAAACCTTTAAACATTCCTGGAACCATTTCTTACTCCTGAACTAAGACAATGCAGATTTCAGCTGTGCAAGAGCCCAGCTTTTTTTCTGAGGCTCCCTTACTCACACTAACAGCAGAGGCTTTACCTTGTGGGACAACAGTAGGCCAGGTTGCCAGAAATGGGGCAGAAATGGGACTTTGTGTAAACAACACCTACCAAACTTATTCACAAAGAGAGTGCCAGGCAGTGAGTTGCCTCTGTCTTAGGTCACTTTGCTGAGGAGGAGGTAGTGGCCAGGGAAGTAGGAAAGCCTGAGGACAGCACGGCAAACTTCATCAGGCAAAATTCCTGGTAATTACTGATGTCGCAGGCATATGTTACCCCGTGGTTGTGTTTTATGATAAGGGATCTACAAATCAACAAAAAGATAGACTTGCTGAAATGCTGTGGAAATGAGCTCTGTATTAATCCCTTTGGGCTGTAGACAGGAGGAGCTCTTTTGGCTTTGACATCCTCTGCAGCTATATGCGYTGTAGCTCTTTTGAACTCTTGATACTGTTTCCTGCCTCTGACATGTCATTTCACACACGCTTAAGGAGAGTGTGATAGTGAGATGACACTTAAAAGGTCTGTGCCTGTAACAGACAGTCTGTGCCTGTTTCTTTCTCCCTCTTCCYCTGCTTCCCAAGTCATGATGCAGTGCAGCAAAGAGGCATCAAGCTAAGGAATATCACCAATTAACAGATGAAACAAGTAGAGCCATCTAGGATGGAGGGCAAGATAAATCACTTAACTCTCCTGAAAAGTAAGATCATATTGCCTCTTATTAGACAAGATCATATTGCCTCTTATTGGACATCCACCAACAACTGCAGCTCCTCAACATGGTTATTTTTCTGACCATATCATCCCCTCCTGCCATCTCTGCTTGATGCTCTCCCCGTGTTTTATTGGCAGTGCCTGGAGACACATGCCATGCATTTCAACCTAGGAATGAAAAGAGAAACAAGCAAATAGTTCTTGGTGGTCAAGCTGAGTGTAAGATAAAAAATCCCTAAGCCATTGCTGATTGATGCAGATTACTTGAATCTACTGTCTGAATGGATTTGACTGCTAACTTTTAACTAGATTTTAACTGCAGTAAAATCTCAAGATTGTGTATTTGGAAGGATATGTACAAGTTGCAGGTCTCTGAGGCTGCATTGGTGAGATCACATGCAAGAACATGGCTCAAGTCAGAGAGGCCACAGTCCAGCAAGGAGAGGAAACTCTTCCTGACCAAGAGGYATGGGGACTGACAAGCTCTTTGTTTTGTATTCTGTGGGTTTTGAGAATTTTACACACATCTGTGAAATGGTTCTTAGTCCCAACCAGAATTAGGTGCTTTAGACAAAATAGCTCTGAATTCTTACAGGTATGCTATAAATTAGAAATGTGTGGGTAATGGTTTTCCATTGTGGAAATACATGTTTTTCAAGACCTCTCATACTTCTAGCAGGGCATCACTTCCGACTCTTGCCTAGAAGAAGCAGGAATCTGTCTCAAACACCAGCAGAGAGCCCTGCAAGGACCGCAGTTAACAGASACTTAAATCCCTACTCTGAATTAGTGTCTCATATTCCAGCCAAGTGGCCTCATGTCTAGATTGTTGCCTGATTGATGTTTCACGATCGTCGTAATGACCATGACAAGTCTGCAATGTGCTAAAACTGTATTTCCCACTATATCTATATCTCTATTCAAAACACAAGTAGAAAATAAACAAAAAACCTTAACCTATCACATACAGTAAATTTAAGGAAATTAGATTTCTTCTTGCAGAAAACAGTAAGCACTTTTTGTGTGAGTCAGTTCTCTAGTACTCTCCTACTTCTCTGTCCAGGCTGAGTGATCAAAAAGAGTTAATTTGCTCTATTTCTGCCAAAATCTTTTCGTGCATATTACAGAGGAGTGGCATGACTGTGAGATACCAGTTTTTAATATGACATAGAAGTGACTAGATTTTTATTTCAGAACTCTTTTTGTCTTTCTCTTAGAAAAAAAAAAAAAAAGGTGTTCATTTGCAAGTGGAAATTAGTACCTATGTTTTTTGTCTGCATATGAGAGGGAAGTTTCAAAGTTGTAACTATTACCCTGGCTGAGGATTTTCAGTTCTTGGTTCTCAGACATCTTTTATTCCTACATCACCAGTTCAGTTTCTATATCCTCTCTTCTCCGTCCTCCTCTTATTTCTTCTAATGTATGTGGTGTCACAAGGAGAAAAAAAGAGAGAGGAAAGTGGAAAAGAAAAAGTAGTTGAGAAAAGGGTTTTGAAGTGTGTTCTTTTTTCAGCCTTCTGTCTTTTTATGAAGGTAAAATTTACTGACTTTCAGAAACCRACTGGCTTCTCTCCTCAGCTCTGGCAGTTTGGATCAAGGTGCATTGCTGTGCCCAGTTACCTGCCAGGGGTCATTCATTGCCACTCTCCATCTCTGTAATGACTAACTACGTCTTAGGATCTTTATTAACACTTATATATAACCTGAGCAGTTGCAGTTACAGTTACAATAGAATTGTCACTCTGTTCTCACTTCTGTGTGTAAATCTGTTGCTTCACTTCCTCTGTACAACTAAGCAGATCGGGAGATTAGACTAGAGTTATTCCTGAATTTGCCAGGCTTGTCACCCCAAATAAATAAACAATGTTGGCTCRCTTACCTTCAAAACACTGTTTCTACATTGCTTTCAAAACTGCTGAAGCTCGCAAACGAGGGATGCCGGTTTTATTTTCCTGATGTTCCCCATGAGCAGGAAAACAAAATACCAGGAAAAGGAGGGCTGTTGGACGGCAGGGTTTCCCAGCGGCTGGCCACTCCAGCGTGCGTGCAGTAGGTGTATATTAGGCCATTCAAGTGATTCAGGCAAAGCGGTGACGGGCAAGGCTGCTCCCTTTGAGGATGATTCCATCAGGCTGGAAATACAGGAGAAAAGCACAGCTTCTTTCAGCTGTCCCCTTTTGTGTGCTTTCCCATACAAAACCATGTTGCCACCGCTGCTCTACACTTTGTTATTATGACAGGAAAAAATGAATTTCTAATGAGCTATCTGTGCCAGCTGCAAGCACCTTGTGGATGTCCGTGGCCCAGGAGATTTGTCAGCCGCTCCTGGCTAAACACTATCCAGCCTGGGGCAGGATGACTGACTGTCAAAGCACATTCCCTCTGAAAACCCTTTTTCTGTACAAATCCAAACAAGTGGAATCACCCAGTTTCTCTAATAAACTATGCTGCGACATGTTCTCATTTCACAGTGATCGACTGCAGGGACAGAAGGGCTCAGGGAGTCTTTGATAGTGTGCAACGAGCTCTGATTTTTAAAGGCAGGGAATGGTAGGTTTAAAATTGATTAATATCCTCTGATTCCCAGAAGGCTTTTCATATGCAATGCAGGAAAAGTTGTGCTCAGTCCCTAAAATGCAGCTGCATTTCCCAGGACCATGTCAGCTCTTAGGAAAACCAAGCTGCACAACCGCTTCTGATAAGTCTTAGCGAGAGAGAACCACATCTACCATCTGCTTCAAAGTGCTGACCAGGAGAAGAGATGTCGGGTGTATTCCCAAAGAGGACTTCAGCCACAGTGTTCATACTGCTACGGCCAGTTTAGAGACTAACATTTTAAAAGTTGTTCATCTATCAGCATGGAATTCACCAAGCAACACAGAAATATTCTTGCATGGATTAGCCCACACACAGACAGCTACCTGGTAGCTGCACAAGATCATGTTTTTGACAGTGCACTGCCACGGATCAGCTGAGCACGTTCATTTCTAGCAAGGTTGTGCAGTGAGGACCAGGGGAGAAGTGCTGGAGGTTGTTTTTACCATGTATCATACTCACTCCTCATAGCCACTGTCTTCCCAGAGCCTGCTGTCCATGCTCTTTTGATTAATGCACCCATAAGTAGTCCTCTCCAGGGAGGGAAAATAGGAGAGTTTTGAAGGGTAGCTTTAGAAGAGTTTGAGACCAATTTTCAAACTAAATCCATGCATCAGTGTGTTCAGTATCAGCTAAAAAAGCATGAAAAGAGAGATAGCTGAGAGCTTACTATAACAACTGCACGGCTGTTCCCATGCCAAAGGCATTGCATTTTTGCATTGATTAACCACCAACAGCCTTGAGCACTTACATAGTGAATATCCACACTGTACCTGACCTCCTGATGTCTTTTTGTGATGAGAAACCAAACTCAAAGGCAACTTCCTTAAGTGTTTGCATACCCTTCAGTAGCCTGACTGTCCTAAATATCCCTGAAAATTCTTACCCTGTGATGATGCTAACTGCTTATTTCCTCTCTTTCTGCCCACGTTGATGGACAGACCTGACTGACTGACAGGCTGACGTCTCTGCAGGTGGTGGTGACATTGATGGAGAATGATGGATGAGGGTGACACAGCTCCGCCCCACCCACTTACCCATGTGCATGACAGAAGGTCCGGTAAGGCAGCCCCCACTCAGCTGACAATGCCTCCAAGTAGGTATCTGGAAGTGTAAAAACAATGGGGTTGGCTCCAGCAGAGACTGCGCTACAAATTTGGGGCCATTTAATGAGTTGCTAATGTGAAAATAATTTTCTTTTCTGACTTCAGAATTGAAGGAGTAAAGACAGATGGCCCCAAATGCAAGGAAATGCACCCATAGAATTGGTAATTGTTTTGCCTAGGCTTAAAAGGCAGCTCTTCAGGAAATGTAAGGAAACCCCTGTCCCTGTCAGGGGTTGACAGAAACCCTCTGATATCTCCCTTCTTGCTTCTCTGGCAGGGGCTTTCCTGCCAAAGCTCACCAGACTGTTCTGGTGATTTGTCTTGCAAAGGCTAAACTGCTGTTTCARGTTGAAATGCAGACTGTAGAGGGGAGGAGAAGAAGTTCTTGGCATATGCCTAAGAAAGGCAATTGATTGGTAATCCACATACAGGGGGAAGTATTTGGTGATTGATCACTTGATCTCAAATGTCAAAACAAAAAGGCTAAAACACTGGAGGGACTACAGTAGTAGTATTAATGACTGCAAGGAATGTCTGTGTCTTGCAGGGTTTTGTTTTTTGTGTTAGATGTGAATTGAATTTAAGATAATTTGGCATTTTAAGTGGGAATTGTTAGTTCTCGTATACCCACTAATTCTACTTCTACAAAGAAAAACTTAAAAATACTTAAAAATACTATAAAAACATATTTTTATAAATGAATAATAACTCTGAAATCTTAGAACAGGGGAAAAAAGAAGGTGAAGTTAATGCAGTTTGTTATTGATTGTGACAAGGAAAAAAGTAAGCACATTATTCAAGAAGAGTTAACTGCGTATTGAAATTCATTTGGTTCTAATGACTGCAGTAACAAATATTATATTATCTAATTTCTGGGAGATGTCATACCCTTGTCAACTATGAATGAGCAGAACTGCATGCCCAGTACTTTTTACTGTGAGTGTTCCTTTCAGAAGGGTAGCTCTCTTTTGCCTGATGTTCCTTTTAAAATCCAGTGGCTGAAATTTCAGCTTTCTGAAACCCAAGTGCCTTATTGGTACCCGAAATGGATGTGTTTGTAACAAGCAAAAGTTTGGCTCAGTCCGACTAGGCCAAGGACCATGGAATAAGAATAGGGAGGAAGCAGTGAAACCCCACCTGGAAGTCCCATAATAACAGCAGTTATTGTCCCCCAATTACCCTCAAAAACTGCTTACTAAGCTCCAGGCTTTACTCTGTAATTCCTACTGGCTTGAAGCTCCCAGCAAAGAGGTGACCAGGTCCCTACCCCAGGGATGGGGCAGAGGCACCAGGAGCACACAAGCCACACTCTCCTGCCTGAAAGCCCCACATTTAAATTGGCCTCGAGCACATAAAGGTAGCAATGAATTGGTTGTCCATAGAATTACACATCTCTATAGAAAATGCATAGAATTGATCATGTGACTTATGATCATATATTATTATATAATTCATGTACCAAATGTGTAAGTTTTGTTACACTGTGATTTCAGGGTCTCCCTCATCAGAGGATGGCGAGTTGTCTTCTCACCCAAGCAGGACACAGACAAGCAGGAGCAGGACTGTCAGTGCTTCCCCTTGTAGACACACTAGCCAGGGCTCGTAAGAGGCTTTGGCTGAAAAGAAGATTGTTAAACTGTGGGAAGCAGCTTCTGTTATTTACTCAGTATAGCTAGTGTAGCAGAAGGCTATCCATGTGGCACGCTCTGCAGAGATGTGCCTTAGCCCAGGAAAAAGCCTGGGAAAACCTGTGTTGGGAGATGGACAGATCACACAGACTAGACAGCTCCCATCCGTCATGCTGAAACCACAGTCAGTTACTGTCAGTCCTCCTCAGGGGAAGGGGGWAATGAAGAAAGAAAGAGCAAAGCTGTTTCTGAAATGCTGGAAGGAGGGAATACGCTTTCTGTGCCCTATATGGATSAGCTGGCAGGCCCAGCTAGAAATGGCGTTTGCTTCCTCAGAACAAATCTTGGCAAATGGGCCCCACAAATATATTCATCTTGTTTATTCATCATTTAACTCAGTTACTTACTTCWGTGCCACTTCTGCCTTAAGCAAGCCCATGTTCCTCTCTGCCCACCCACCAACTAGATCACTTAGCCAGGTTTTATTCCATGTGCAAAATAYAATCTACATCCATTCAGTCCCTCTCATCCATGGCGTGGCACAATGTGCGGCAGCTGACAGAAGTGCTGGTGGCAGCTCTTTTAGCAGAGACTTAGCTGCAAATCTCTGTCTTGTCAAGCAAGCTTAGAAGAAATAATTAGAGAGGTGTAAGCTAATTCTATAAGGCTAGACCGTGGCCAGAGCTGGTACAGGAGCTCAGCACATGAGTGCAAGTGAGGGGTCTACTTTGCTCCTGGTGGGGATCTGCAGCCCAGGTCTCTGTGGAGCAGAGGATTTGTGAAAAGCTCCTGGSGAAGCCTTTTCCCACCTCTTTCCTTTCCACCTCCTGGGCCAGGAAGAAACTTGAGATCATGCTGTAAATACCCCTGCCTATGGAGCCTATTCAGTACTTTTCAGAAGCATCCCTATTAGGGCTGTCTATGGAGGCAAGCACTAAGGATTCCAACTTTAACATGACTTTTTCACTCACTCATGAGAATCTGTCTTAGCAAAACAAACTGCTAGGAAACTAAGGCATACAAGCCATGAAAACGCTCCTTGTGAATGCAAATATACCTTAAGATGGGGGCAGAGTCTGTAGCAGCTCCAGTTAGATACTATAGGATGGAATAGGTGCTGTCCACCAGCTCCTGTCCTAYAATAAATGGGAGTACCGTGCTCCCCTTCCCTAGGAGCTCTCCTCACAGAGCCAGTCTCCAGGGAGGCAACGTCTACAAAGCGCTAACATCTGGTGCCCATTATTTCACCAGCTCTGTTGTGATTAGTCCATATGATAAGTCTGGCCAATTGCTGCTGGTAAGGGATTGCTCGGCTCCCTCCACCAGCTTCCTTGCGCTGTCACTTCTGGTTTGTGGTCCCTGCTAATTTGCCATTGCAATTTCCAATATTTGCTCAAATCCCATAAGGACATCTCCCCGCCTTTCAAACAGAAGGGTAGCACTGATAATAAAAAGGGAAGGTTTATCAATTAACTCAAACTGCTCTATTGAAGCAGGAGCAGGACTCCTCCTATTTCAATTATGTGAGACTCATGAAATGCTCTGGTAAAAGTTTTGCTCAGGCAAGCGTTTCTTGAGGGAGCTGGTGGGATTTACCCAGGCTTTAACCAGTTGAGGAAGAAGTTAAAAAAAGAAATCCTCCTGCTTCCCCAAGGCTCTTTCAGTGGTGTATCAGGCCCTACGACAGCTGGATTGTGTCCAGCTGGCAGAATGACTTCTCCTCAGAGGTGTGTAACAGGGATTTAGGGCCTTCAAATAGAAGCTTCCTCATAACTTCTCCTTTTTTAATCTTTTTTTTTTCTTTTTTTTTTCATTCATTTGTTCATTCTTTCATTTTTTTTCTTTTGTTTTGCAAAAATGGATCCTCCTGCTCAAGCTTGTAGAACTATATGAAAATTCTGTTATCCTCACTTTATATTACTAGAAGTAGGCTAAGATGAATAACTCACTAAGGATCAAAAAAGAAATTGTTATAAGGGCTACGTTTATACTTCTGGGTAACAAAACAATGTCTCAAACTGTGGACTTAATAAATGATTCAGAAAATTTTGATATTATGCAGGTTCTTTGAGAAGATATGAAAAAAAATGATTAAAGAGGCCAAAATAATCCACATCTATAGAATAATCAAATTTTATAGTTTGTAACTGCCATGTAGTATTGGTTTGATTAAATAATTTCCATTATTTCTCACTTTTTAATTAGTTTCTCTGTAAATTCCATATTAAAGAATTTGCTTGCAAGGACAGAGCTCCACAAGGAGAGATCCACAAGTGAATTTAGCTGAAGTGTTAGCTCCAGGCAGCTCATTTCCTTTGCAGCTTTATTACACATATAATACACTTCACTGCTGAAATGTTCAGTTCAGGGTATATGTTTACCATCTTTATGTTCCATCATAAACTTATGCATTTCAACCCTGGATGATGTTTAAGCTTAAATCAGATGTCAAATGTGGCTACACTTCATGTTATTGTGGAAATTATGGTACTCTATTTTTTTTTCTGCTGAAGTTCTTGTATTAGTGAGGAGATAAGTGTCACTGAACTGGAAGAGAAGCTAATGTGTTTCCTAAATGAGCAACAAAAGTAGAAGCCACAAATTTTCCAAGCTTTGCACTTTCCTGGTTGCTTTCAATATGCAATTTTGACAGCATTATTCCAGTTTTCATTAGCTAAGGATTTGACCTATACCAGATCCTGTGCTTCACCACTACCATGCCAAGAATCTTGGCATGGATTGCTCTCCTTTCATAACAGTGCTCTGAGGCAGCAGTCAGGTACCTTGCAGTCATGCACCTTGCAGTTGTAGAGACTGAGATGCAGAAGAGTTAAGTGAAACAGCCAAGATCATGTGGAAAAACATTCTACACTACAGCCTCAGACTTCTGTCTCTCTAAGCACTGCGGAATGATGGTTTTATGATCCAAATTTATAGGTTGTCTGACTGAATGTAGCATGCATGTGCATACAGACATTCAAACACAGATGTGCACACTCATGGGTAAGCTCACATACATAAACCAGTTCCTGTGATGTTAGTTGTTAGTGAAGTAAAGTGAAAGACTTAATGGGTTTTGTGGATTGAAATATCTTATCAATACTCTTCARTGAAGAGGCATTCTATTTCTTATAACAATTTATGTCAGAAACATATTCTTTTTTATGGCAGGACTTACTGTTTTCGCACAGAGGATGCCTCATCCCAGGTAATGACTTGAACTTGGGTTCTCAGCAAAACTTTCATTCTACTTAGCCTATCTTAGAGAGCCTCTCGTTGCTTCTGATGTATTCAGTGCAAGGTAAAACAGTCTTCTGTGTAGAACTAAGTCAGAAATATTTTCTCAAAACTACTTGCCAGCTTGTTAGCATGCTAGAAATTGTATCTTCTAGGTGGACAGAGACACAACATATGAGAAGAAATCTGAAAACTGTCTTAGAAATTTAAGGGTATAGCTGTGCTCCCTCTGCCTGTAGAGCCCTTGTTTAATGGTACTTTGTTTTACTATGTCAATGCAACAGCGGCATCTAATTGGTTAAGTCCACTAAGAAGYAAACAGGGTTGGGCACTTCTCTCACTTTTCTGAAGGCCTCACTCTCTTATGYAGTTTATAACGTCCCATTGGAATTAACAACATATCTCAACATGTTCATCTTTTTCTGGGTGAGGGCTAGGTGCTCTGGACTTCTGGAGGAAACAAAGTGAGGAGGATGGTTATTTTGGAGAAGGATATGAGATGGATACAGAAGAAGGTGCTACCAGAAAATGAAGAAAAGCTTAATGTCTGTGTTCTTCAGGGTGTAAGTGGCTGGATATCTTCATTTGTCAAGAGACCTGCTCTGCAGTGCAGTAGAGAGCATACTGGATCACAAGTCAGGCTGTGGCAGAAGACTCTACTAACTGCTGAGTCTTTGGTTTGGCTCTGTATTTGGTTCATATTGCAGGAATTCGCTGATCATTTTGCATGGTAGTTATCCTCATGTATGAAATGCTGTCAGCAATTCATATTTATCTACCTACCAAGAGGCTGTAAAAATGACTTTGATTTCACAAAGAATCCAGATAGAAAATTCTAATAAGGTAATGTGATGTAGTTTGTAGTTTGAATTTTATATCTGTCATCTTAGCTATAAGTGCCTTTCTTCTAGGTATTGTGATAACCCTTTCAGTCTCTTCAAAAGTGTTCCTTTTCAACTTACAGAAAATCAGTTTGGCCCCTTTAAGAAGTCAGGAACAGAGGTCTGTAAAAGGTCCATTTTAACGTTTTACTGGAGTTTGAGCATCTCTCACCTACTCAGAGCTCAGCTGCACCAGGCTAATTTCCATAAGCATCATGTGGTGTTACAGAAACCACATTTTGCCAAGCTGTCAACTGTACAGCCTTCTCTTTGCTAAACAGACTCCCATTAAAACTGTCTGCACAATTTGTCAGTTAAATGAGGTACAAGAGGGACGCTCTATTTGCCCCTAATTAGCTGTGCAGACTACCTTTGTCTGTTTGATTAAGTATTCACATTATCAATTTTGTTTAATCTGATTCATTTCACACACCTCCCCTGGGACTCAGCCCATACGGTTAACTAATCTCTGATATCATCTCTCATATCAGCCTGCAGTAATCTCCCACRGCACACTCTACCTACATACACACCACTCACCAAAATCTTCACGGTGAAAGATGCTTCCTGATCAGCAAGAATCTCCCTGCCTTCCTGGAGCTGAGGGACCCTATGCTTCCATGAAGCCAGGAAGAGGCAGATTCTTGCTTGCTGTTATTCCCTGACACCCTTGAAGAGCTTTAACTATGAAGCCACTCAGATGCAGCGAGCTAAATGCTGCACTAAATGATGTGTCCCACTCTAGCACCCCTCTGTCTGCTCTACATGGCTGCCTGTGAAGTGACCTGCTAGGCTTCCAAGAGGATCTCCCGTTTTAACAGGCAGTGGCACGAGTAGTTAGATCATACAGGGACAAGGGAGGGGGCTTGCAATAATGGGAAAATGATCTTGACAAAGCAGGATGCCTGTCTATTGCTATCTCATATAAGAGAGAAATGAGTCAGTATATCTTCAAAAAATTGATTTGTGAAGTCCTCAAGGTCCCAAATGACTGTTTTCTTTAGAGAATAAAACCCATTTCCAGAGGTAGAAAAATGTACCAGAAGAGACTTCTACCAGAAAGATACAGTTCAGTGCCACCTTCATGGTTTTGCTTGAGACACTGCTGATAAACCCTGGTGAGAAGCAGATAGCCTTGGACAGGGAACTGACAATGCCTATGGATGAAGTATTGCTTCATCTTCAATGGATGGGTTATTTCCCCACAAAATTTGATGCCCATCTGTGTGGAAGTCTGAATGCATTCCCATGCACATGCCTGTCTACACACATAAACACCCTTGCATATTAACATGTGTGTTGTAGAAAGTCATTTCAGCAGAAATTCAAACCTGCCAAATTTGGAATATTATTATTGTTAGTTTCTATTTGGGTTTTTCTTAAAATGTGCTGGTCACACTGTTATTACTGGTCATATTTTTGACGAAAACAAAGTTCGCATATTTTTACACTTGTAATTTGTATGTGAACAGAAATCAAATTTTACACCTTCTTAGTATACTCTGCCCCACTCCCACAATTTTTTTTTCAATGCTTCATTGCAGAAGAGTTTGATTTTTAATATTTTCCAGCAAAATTGTGATTTCATATTTCTCTGGTTCACCAGAAGTGTGGGATGCAGTTGAGATTTATTTCATCAAGCCTAGTTTTCCCCAATTTCTTTTTCCCATACTACCATTATCACATGCCCAGCAGAAGCAAGAAAGTTACATGATGGACTCATAAGTCAGCTACACTCTTTATTGGATATAGTTTTTGCACTGCATTGTATTGTAAAGACCTTGGCAACTGTGGTCTGGCTTCTGACCTCCATCAAACACTGGCAATTTTGCATCCTACCATCTTGCAAGGAGGTAGATAAGGATTTGGGCCATGACTTCTCTTCTTTCATACCAGCTCATACAGCTGGGCTAATGTTAATGCTGTGCTTTGCTTCTTGGATAGTGGAATATTTGTTAGGGGCAAGGAAGAAGAAAAACAGGGAGATCTCCCGGAGCTCTTCTTTCTTGTTGCTAACCCCATGTGAGTTGAGTGGGAAAATAAAAGGCTGTCCCARCCCTCCAAGGCTGGACTCCTGGGTATGCCTTCTGAAAACAATTTTATATAGTAGTATTGTTATACCATAATTTGTGAAATAGCATAGTCTAGAATCACAATGTACCACTACATTTAATTGACTTTCATTTAATAGTGTAATTCAGAGAAGTTTATTTTAGGAATCCCCAGCTGCCTCTGTGAGAGTGGTTTATAGGTGAGAAACTCCTGTAAATGCTTTCCAGAATGTCTTTCACTTTATTGATTCTAACCACCATACAAATTGTTATTTCCAAGACAGCAAACTGTTTTATGTTTAATGCAAAAAAAAAAAAAAAAAAGATCAAACCTTGTGAATTACTTGATTGCTCTTCCCAGCATTAAATGTCAGTGAATAGTTATAACTTAGGGTACTTAAACTCAGCAAAGAACATCTGGCTTTTGGTGCTAATAAAAGGAGACTTAGGTTTTTTTATCTAGAAAGAAAAGAGGCTCACAAAATCTTTATTTTAATATTCCCATTTCTACAGATCCTTAATTTTTTTTTTTTAGCAATAACAGTGGAAAAAAATGGCATGAAATATAAATTAAAGTACCAATTAGAAAGACATTGGTATTTGGAAGAATATTTTGATATATATGTGAAGTTAATTGCAGGCTTAAGTGCTGTCCTGATCTGCAATAAGCAAGTATTTAAGCAAGAGTTTAGATGAGTACATAAACATTCTCTAAAGCTGAAAGCTGAAAAAAATGGCATTGTTGATGAGTCATATTTAACATTTTAATTAATATTTAAACTAATCAGTCCTCAGTAGCTGCACAAAGAAATTTCAGAAGCTACTGTTTCTACTCTATATTAGAATATCCCCAAACTCATTAACTTCTATTCTGTGACACCACTAGGTATCAGTATTCATGTTCATTGGCACTGTTGTTTTATACCAAACTAAGGAGTCATTCGCCATAGACAGGCCATCAATTAAAAGTGATAGAGAGTCTGAGAGAGGGCAGTTTCCCCTGCAGTTGTACCATTAAGCTGARGAGCTGCAAGCAATGAAGGAAGAGTGGCTAGACAAGAGGATTCAAAGAGACTGGGCATCAGGGAGGAGGAAATCTTCACAGAGGGAGGAAAGATGCATATTCTTATACTGAGCATCCTTAACTAGCATGCTCTAACTGAGCTGACAAAAGCCAAGGTGTCTCATATGGGCACTATGAGACCCCTTCTACTACTCTACTGTCTCCACCAAATTGACAGCCTTTGTTTGCTGTATGCAAGGGCAAAACCACCAGAGCAATTTAAAACTTAGCTACAAAAGGAACATSATTGCTCTTTCTTTCTGTAAGCAGGATTATAACTAAAGATAATAAATGACTTAATATCTCACTTTCATGTCTCCTCTGCAAAATGTCTTTCCTTAGAAGCCCTACTGCCGTTATCAACAGCATCCAGCAGGTGCTTCTGAGATTATTTTGTCTTGCAGATAAGAAAGTCTTTCTTTTTCTTTTTTTAATGAAAAGACAACACTGCTGAAAAACTGAGCACATGCTATCTCAGAAGTATCTRTATTTCCCCTGATTTAGAAATTATCAACAATGTTATATTGAGGACAATGGGTGATAATGATGTAGATGACTACTGTTTTATGCTCTAAAGTCCAATGCCTGTAAAACCCTCATTCTAAGAATTTTCAAGATGTAAATTCAGTATTCCATCATTATTCTCTAATATTCTCTAAATATGTCAGCTCAGGGTACAAGAGACTGCTCTTTCAACCATTTTAACCAATAGTAATTACTCCACAAAATCTAAGAGAGAGAGGTTGGAAAAATGGGGTAGTTTGAATACTTGATGTTTTGTCCTTTCCTTGTTTTTTTCTTCTTTTTTTTTCTTTTTTTTTTTTTTTTTTGTCAAATTTCAGGGATGGCTGGAAACATCAGGCCTGTTTTGCTATGAAGCTCTTAAATGGCTGTTACCTTTTGCTATTTCCAAGAAATTGTGGCAACTCTGGGGGAATGTACTCATGGTTACTTAGCACAGCCAGAGCCTTTCGTTGGCATGTCGCTGTCTCCTAAGCTTTGCCAAAAGTCTGAAGGATCCAATGCAGATCACCAAGTGTCTGACAGGCCTTGGCAAGTTCACCTAATTAACTTGAGGACTCTTGCAGAGCTTCTAAACCTCGTAGCGAGTCCAGCCAACATTTAAAACATGTTGTGAAGCAGTTCTCCTCAGTCCCAAAAGGGGTTCCTGTTAATCTCCTTAGCCCTGCTGAGTTCGTTAGCCAGAGAGAGACCCCGACAGAGTACAAATGCTGTGTGGAATTCCTAATCCCCAAAGGGACGGTTGTGGGGATCTGAGGCAGAGCTAGTCAGGTTGCGGGGTTTTGTGAAGGCCTCAAATGTATGTGCCCTAGGAAGGCGAAGAAAAAAAAAAAAAAGACAAACTTTGGGTGAACTTCTAGCAAGCAGGAGATCAAGATATGCTAATTTACACAGCTGCCATCAAGGATGTAACCTAATTTACATAGTTCATAGTGAATAAATGCTTCCATATGGCAGAGAACCAGTATTTTTCCTTGACAACTTTATCAAACAGCTAATGAAATTCCCAAGCAAAGATCTTTTTCCAGCTGGTCTAAAGGCAGCAAACCCAGTAGAACAAGCAAAAGAAATTAAAAGGAATGGAGATGCATATGAAAAGTAGATACTGGAAGGAGAGAAAACTAGATTTTAAATATTCATCTTACAGAACAATAGGAAAATTCACAAATTAGATATAATATTCCAAAARTAATTTGTTTTGTCCTCTTCTAGTCCCAGTCAAATCCAGGGGACAGCCACACACTTGTTCATCCTGTGCATCCACCATTGCCAGTCTGAGACAGATGCTCGAATGCTCAGGTGCCCAATATGAGCCAGATGCTCAGATGCGGTGTAACCAGACTTCCTGATGCATGTAAGCCCACAGATCCATCCGTTCCTTCAGAGCCCTGGAGCAGCCCATTATTCATTTTGCATGACAGCAAGGCAAGAGCTTGCCTTGCTCTGCTCCCAATACTGCATTGGACTATCAAGGAGAGGTTGAGCAGACATGCTAGCTTTCCAGTGCATGGTAGCTCTCTTAATTAAATGAGTGGCATCTGAAACATCGTGTATGCTTCTGGTTTGGTTAGAGAAGTCAACTCTAGCTGATGGCAAATGCTGTTTAAGATGGCCTCAGTAATGGGCCATGAAATGGACCTCCTCAATATTRTAAAGTGACACCTTTTTATTTCTGACTAAAGAAGAGCTCGTTGGTGGAAATGCTAGACTGGCCGATTACAGACTCAGCCCTGAAGTACACAGCAGTATGCTGTCCCTCAGTGCCAAAGGTCTTRGCCACACCAACAGAGGAAAATCAGACTGAAGATACCAATTTAGTGGAACACTTTTCTCCAAGCACCAACGCTTTACCCACCGAGGCTGAAAGGGGCAGTTTAGGAAGATCTAAATACATCTGGCCACTTTTGTTCTCTAACATTTTAGACACTTGTTTAATTTACTCTCCCCATTTTTCTATTATGGGGAAAATTAAAGGCTGGTGGTATGTCCTGGAGACATCAGCAGAGCAAGGCCTGTGTCCATAGAGCTCTCCAGGAAGGGACAGCCCCCGCTGGGAAGATGCTGTGCTCTGGTTGTTGGGTTCCTTACGTCTCTTTTCCTAAAGCTAGGCTATCTGAGAAATCACTTCTCTGCATGCTGTGTAATAGCTCCCATTTGCTCCTAAAAAATTAAACTGCAGGCATTGGACATATTGATAACTTATCTCTAAGTGGTCAAGGGTTGTGAACAAGACATTCATAGGACCAGTACATGCACAAAATTAACCTCTGTTTTTCTCAGAGCTATCTTTAGAATCAAAATGGAAGAGTAGAAACTGATTTATTAATATAGGAAAAATAAAAGGAAAAGTCAGTACTAAAACTTAGGGGAAAACTGCTATATAATTATAGATGGGCCACAACAAGATTGTGATTAGAAACTTGATTGGTTTGCTTATACATTCCAGCCTCAACAGTCTTTAAAAATCCTCTTTATCCTGTTCTGTTCAAATAATTGACATATTATTACAATCCTGATTCCAGCAAAATTTCARCATCATTATTTTTCTGTATAGCCACTGCTGTCATTACTGTGTAGATTTTATTTATACRTATTCCAGAAAGTGAATCAAAATAGTCTGATAAAAAGTATTTATCAGTTTTATTTATCAAATAATAATAATAATAATAAAAAAAWTATTAAAAGGGTTATCAAATCTTTCACACTGGGGAAAAAAGAAATTGATCTGCAGGGAGATATCCTGATCTACAGGGAGAAACCTACCTTACCAAAAAATGTTTATTGCAACACTGTATTAGCAGACTAGAAGGCTTCATTTCAGCAAAGTCTAAGTGTTTCACTTTAGCCCTATTTATTAAGCAAATAATTTGGTATGTGTTCAGTGGTTATATTTTTAGAGTGAAATCAACATCAAAATAATGAAGTCGAAAGCTGAGTGAATCAGCCTTTATTATGATACTTAATTTCAGGTGTTATTCTCTTCCAGTTCTTTTTAATCATTATTATTATTATTAATAATAATATTCTCTCTACTTTTTTCCTAGCAGATATTAGATCTATGACGAAAATGAATTGTGCAATGTTAGAAATGTGTGAAGGTGGAGATGGATCATCTCCAGGTCTCTCTTAGCCAGTCAGAGCAAGAGCAGCRCTGTCCTCCCCATGAGGTGTTCAGCTGCCTCTGCTGGAGACTGTCTGCAAGATCAGTGGAAATAGTCTGCCTGGAGGCCTGGGGAGAAAAGAGCTAGATGTCCTCTAGCATAGAGTCCCAAAGTGTGAGGGGGGACTGTGAACATTTCCAGGGTTTACCTATCACAGCAGAAACTGTCATGAGATAGGGTATAAAAGCAGAATTACTGTTTTTAACAACTAGCATCATCCTCTCTGTCTTTATCCTCATTTCTGTAGGGTTTTTGCCCCGTGGGAATGCTATATATCAGCTTCCCTCTGCACGCAGGTGATRAAGACCAGGGAAAGCTCACAGGACCCTGCCAATGCCAATGCCACCCACCGGTCATGAGTAATGTGCAGCCGGCTGGCCCCAGAACGGAGCCCTGGACACATCCCTTCTGCCACCAGACGATGTGGCTGGAGAGCACTGCTGTGCCCACCTATGCCAGGTGCGACGTGAGGCCAGCTCAGCTCACACCAGCACAGCACCTACTTGAGGGCATCAATAGAAATTGTTCTACAAGCAGGAGGCTACGAAATGGCTGCCATGGAGAGCTTTTGGCACTGTGGCGTGGCCTCATCTTTAACATTTCTGTAGAAATAAATCATCTGGGCTTGAAGCCGTGTGTGCTTGAAATAACAGTGTGTGCCAGTAAGGTAACGGCTCCTGCCACGAGCTGCTAGAAAGCTCCCATAGTTGTTTTTGCCCTCTCCAGCGACGGGGACCGAGGTGCGTACTTGACCTCTGCTGCTTCCACCTCCCACTTCCTGCTTCCCTCCTGCTCTGTGCTGCGAGGCCGCGGCCGCAGCGCAGAGCCAAGCTGGCCGGCTGCCTCCTTGCTGCGCTCGCAAAGCCCACGGTGACACTGGCTGCAGCACTGAGCCCTCCAGCCACCAAGAGGGTATTTCCTGCTGCAACCAATGTCACTAGAGGTCATCTCCTCCTGGCAGCTAGTGGAAATCTAAAGTGGGCTTGGGAARGCCGGCAGCAGATATGCCCTGCAAAGCACCCACTGTGGGAGGGGGCCACGCTCAGTCCCCTGTCTTCCAGCAGAGGTAAATATTTGCTGCCGTTTCAGGACTAGCCGCATGCAAGTGGCCCGTGAGAAACATCACTGGGCTGGCACAGCYCTGATTTCTTTCATATTCCCCTTGTCAACAGTTTGAAAGTGAGATGGCTAATTTTGTGGCTGACAAGAAAGGACGGATCATTTTCTGGGATGCTGCTACRAGCAGAGCTGGAGCTGGTACACTCTCCGAGGGAGTCCCCAAACTACAGGTTACTGGCAGGCAGACAAACACTCGCTGACAGCCATTTGTGACCAACTATGAAACACCATCTGCTGTAGTTGGAGGGAAGGAACATATCCAGCAAGTGATACCACTGTGAGAAATGATTTTGTGTGTTGACACACAGCAGTCTTTAGCTAGCCCCAAAGAGTAAGCCTACTTTGTGTTCCCAGATCTGTGTAAGGGGAAAAGAATCATTTTATCTTGATGTGGGTCCATGGATGAGACTCCGTGGCTCAGCTTGTGTCGGAGYCAGATAAAAGGAGAGCTTGATGCATAAGTATTAACAAGTGTACTAAATACACCCATGAACTCAGCCAAGTGTGTCTTCAGCAATGTCCTCTTAAGGGAGTGCAGCATTATCTAATGATTAAAGCACCTGCTAGAGTGTGAATCTGCCCCTAAAGTGCTTGTGACATTGGGCAGGTCCCGTCACTGCTTGTCTGAGCTGGTTCTCAGTTTGATGAAACAAGGATAATATTTTTTTTTCCTCATGAGAGTGTTGCAGTGCTTAATTACTGTTTGTTCAGCATTTTCAGATCCTTGGAGAAAGGTGCTAAATATTTTTTAACAAAGTTCACAGGCTGGTGAAAGCTATTAAGTAGGCAACCACAAAATCTTTTAATTTCATAAAGCAAAAAAAAAAAAGGACATGCTCAGACTTACAAAGATTCAGACTTCTTAAAGACATTTAAGTGAATAAAGTGCAAAACAAACAAACAGATAAAACATAATCCTTAAAATGTTGTCCTAAAAAGGCTCTTCTTTTTAATTGGGGCAAGCCAAGAGATTCAAAAAGTTTCAGCATAAAAGGTGTTCAGCTCATTTACAGAGAAAAGGATTCTTACTTGCTCATTAACTTAAATAAGGCATGCAGCCAAAGGCATATGCCAATTCTTCTCTCTCTGGTCAGAGAACGAGGTTTTCATTTTTAAGAGCCTTAATAGTCCTATGTCTCATGATTAAGTAATGAGAGCTGGCATCCAAAGTATCAGAAGTTCAGCTGATCTTGCATTATCTTTGCAGCCCCTGACAGACTATAAAACACAGTGGTTTTGAGAAAAATTTTCAGACAGGAAATAAATAAATCATGCACTTTAAAACTGCAGTTTTATCTTAAAGCAGAGAAACATCAAATTATTATGGTAGATTATCATTTTAAAATTCAAGTGAAATGTTTAAACACACATACATATGCCTATATGTGTTTTTGTATGTATATATTTTTACATATTTCACACCACTTTTCTGATCTGGTTTGTGGTTTTGTGAAATTGCAATGAAGCTTATCAATGTAGTGTTGGAAGGATTAAGTGTCATTTTATTATGGAAAGCCTTTCTGCAGACTAATTCTGGAAGTCTGAATTCAGTGTCTTTATATCAATACCTATCATACAGCATCTGCTATGGGAGGGCTTTGATCCATATCTTGTTGAAGTAAGAGAGTCTAAGGTGAAGTCCATCACCTTCAGGAAGAATTGCATCAAGCCCATTGCCACACACAAGAAATAGCTTTCAGAAAATRTGTGCATTGAAATCATGCAAAGTCCCACAAAATAAAGAAAGGGGGACCAGAAACATGTCTGAAATAGAGGCAGTGAAGGGGAAGGTGGTGACAATGCAGAGAGCCWATGATGGGGGAAGGACTGAGAGAAGAAGAGGAGAGGGGTTAAAGGAAGCCTTATGATTTAAATATGCTTTCACTTACGCCTGTGTGATATGAAAAACAAATCTAAACATTTGTCTGCAGAATCAGGTGATGACTGGCCCTCTCCTGTCTCAAGGGGGGCAGGAAAATGGTCCATGCACCTGCCACCTAATTCAGTTTAAAAMCTGACACATTTACCAAGAGTGGGCTGGCATAATGAAGTTCATTCATGCTGTCAGTGGAGTCAATAACTTATCCCCAACTGCTTTTGTCTCTGTGGCGGCAGTGCCTCTGATCAGGCTGAGGTACTTATTCAAGTAAAATTTATTTTCAATTGCAGGCCATAATACTACTGGCACAAGCCTTGCTTTGACAGAAGCTTTTGCTCAAGGCTAAACTATTGTTAAAGTTTGTGCCCATTGTCTGGGGTCTTTGATCTGTCAAAGCTGCTTAACAAGCTGGTTAAAAACTGTTTCAGATAACAGGTGTGTCCTTTGAGGACACAGGGCCATTTTTCAACTTCTTTAAAAGACTAGTCCAGTAGCTGACTAAAATTTACATGCTGGTTGGTGGTGATATATGTAAAGCACTTTTAAAGCAAGAAATTAGATTTAGTGTTTTATTTCCCTGAACTTCCTTGCAGTTTGTTGTTGGTTTTGTTTTGTTTTTCCAGGGCGCAGAAAGATTTATGAGATGTTTCTCCTGGGTCTTAAGATTGTTTTATCAGGAAGACAAGAGAGATGTGAAGTTTACCTGTTGTTTTACGGCAGTGCCCTAGAGCACTGGGGAAAAACGCCTTTCGAGGTCCAGGAGGGTCCTGTGGGAGGATGGAAAGGGGGGTCATTAGCAGAGTGGGCAGGGAGGTCCCCAGCGAGGCGTCCCACTATTGTGGTCCCCATCACCTCTGCCCTGTGCCTGCCCAGTGCTGGAGAAAGACCTGTCTTTTGGTTGCTAGAGGAATTTGTTCAACCYCATGGCCCACTAACCATGCCCTCCTGCCCAGAGGGAGAGCCCAGCTGTCCCTGCTCCAAGGGTCACCCCCATGGCCATGGCTGTGACCTAGGCTAGGTCATACGGGCACAAATCTGCTTGGCAGTTCAGTCCTGAAGGTTACTCTTTGGTCACAGTCTGCAGCAAGACACAGACAAGCCAAAGCACTTGCTCTTGCTACCTGAGAAAATCCGATTGCTGGTAGAAGATCCCCATGTTAGCTTGCATGCCCACTGCATAAGCTAGGCCATTCATGCATGGCCAATGGCCTGAACAAAATTTGCTTTGAATGGTCCATATGTCAGCTATATTCTTTAGGATGTGTGAAAAATGGTTCCTCCCCTTCACATATGTTTTAAAACACTACTGACGTCCTGTGGGATTTAACCAGTTTTAACCTACCCAAGCGTGTTATTTTTTCCTGCAACTCCCCATCAAAACCAGCCAAATGCTGYCTATGATAACGCTGAAATGCGTGGGGCTGGCTCCATCACTTAGGGAAAAAGGTGAAAAGAAACTCACTGCACATGCTTGTATTGGGTGGATGAGCCTGTGGGGAGTGAGTATCTTTAGGTGTCTCTTTTTCCATCTCTGGATGAGGGCAATCTGTTTACAGAACTGGTAATACTGAGATTTTGCACCACCCCAACCATTCCCATGCCTTTCTGAGCAGGAGCCGACCAAACAAACTGGTGCCTCCCTCCCATACAGCGCGCTAGGCCGCAGAGGTGCCTCACTGTCCAGCACACATGCACAGAGCGTGCAGGGTCCCCGGAGCGCTCACTCGCTGCCGTGGCCGGGCAGCCCGGGTAACGGGGCTCTTCAAGCACCTTTTCAAAGTGAGAGTCACTCCGGTCCCTGCTGCTGGGGATCTGCACCATCTCCACAGGAGCTGGCTGATCTGACTGGGGGCTGGCCAGCCCTCTCACAGACAGCTCCCCAGCTGGGGAGGTTTGGGGTGAAGTGCAGTGTTTAGGAAGCACCTGCCAGCTTCAACCTGCAGAAATGAGCACCCTCACTGACAGTGCACAAGGTCATCCCTAGCAGAACAGAGCTGGATACTGCCTTTAGCAAACAGACCATCTCCAGCAAGACTTTCCCCACTCCAGGTCTCCCTGAGACAAGCCCATCAGCTCCCCTTGCCCCAGCAGTCTCAGGAGCTCACATGCCTTAAGAGGTGGATAAACCAAAATAACTTTGCTTAAAAGGGAAGCCTGCTTGCTAGGCATATTTTCCTCAAACAATCCCATCTGTAAAGGGAATTTATCATCAGCTTGTTAGCTCAAAGCAGCTGGAGAATAAAACAAGCACTTTGTCAAATGCAGTAGTTTTGTGAACACCCCGGAACCCAATCAGAAATGAAAGTGAAAAGCAAAGCTTTTCTAATACCACTCAGCTATGCTCAGCATTAGGGTCATTACAACTGTTCAAAGATTACTTTGGCATGTGCATGCTCCATCAATTAGCTCCAGAGCTATGTTTGGAGCAATTCATTTTCATCATTCCTATGTAGCCAGAAAGAGGCGAGACAGAGAACTAATCTTGCTGCAAGGCTTCTGTCCTACTATTGGCCTCCGAGCAAAGCTGACTTTACTGGAAGTTCCTGGCTGAAACCTTAGTAGTTCAATCCATGTCTAAGGGCAAGCTAAAAGTCTCAGCAGAGATAAAGACATATCATTGACCGGAGAACTAAGAATAATTTTCACTTTCTCTATAACCAGGATTAAAACCCATTTGCTTTTCTGGGTTGAGCAAGCCAAAATATCTGTAGCTCAATGGAAAGTGGATGTAGAGAAATATGTTATTCCCACATATTACCAGGAGTTGTTGATTTCCATGTGTAAATAGTTACTGTGTATGACTGGTTCTAAAGCCGACTGCCACATACTCTTTGCATCTGGTGTCTTACCACTAAACTGCAGTGAAGCAAAGAGTAAGGGTCTGCTTTATGGTCTCTCTTAAGCACAGAGGAGTACTGCAGCAGGGATCGAGGTACATTGAATGATACATTTTGGAGGAAAATATAAAATATATATATAAAATAGCCCAGGGGCTTTAAACTCTTTTAATTATTCTCACATAGTTGTAATCTAAGGAGTGCAATGAGAAGACAATATGAAGTGGAGCATGTCCAGTAAGGCCACCATGTTATTTTAAGAGGGTATCATCAGCTATTATTTGTCACTAACTATTATTTATATTGCACATCATTCAACAGATGGTCCAGCAGATGCAATGGCAAGGTGAGACTACCACAGCAGTGAAGGCTGGAATAGAAGATGCTGCAGCTGGAAGAAGAGGGCTGTGCATGGAGAGAGATAGATGGAGCCAGAGGCCAGGTGAGGGAATGAGCAGGAGACATTCAAACAACTGAACTTGAAAATGACGAAGAAAGGGTCAGCTTCCTGACCACGGGGCCCTGGAAGATGGCAGACAGGCTGAGATCCCTACAGGGGCAGGCCAAATATTGCCACTCCCGTAACAACATTAGCAAGAGAGAAGGGGCTGAAGTGCTGATGATGGATGGTCTGGAGGTCTGTCCTTCTGCTGTGTTACTGGAAACTGTTAAAAGAGGATTTACCCCAGAGATTTCATGCACGTTCCATGTGGGCAATAGCCAAAGAAGCAATCAGTGCTGATGCTTACTGGAGGAAATAAGTTAGTACTGGCTTTGCCTTTGTCAGAGTTTGGCAGTTTGGGTCCAAGAACTGCAGAGGTGCTGTGGTTCAAAACTGTGGAGTGCTGGCAAAGCCATAAAGTGCACCAGTGGAAGGAAAAAGCCCCAGCATTTTTTTGAGGAAATGCAGGAGACACATTAAAAAGGGTGTGGGGGGAATTTTCTCTGTGGGGCATTGCTTTGTGTTGATCAGTTGATATATCCTGGAACAAGTGAAGGAAGAGGTGCCAAGTGAGGCTTGGCTGGGAGGAAGAGGGGACAGGTCTTAGGGAAAAGTGCTAAGAGTACCACTCAAACTACGGGGCTGGACACTTTTTCCACCAGCAATGTAACACTTACTATAGAGGGCAATTCTCATATTCTCCCAACTCCTCATAAATTTGGGGACTGCAAAAGCATGATCTGACTAGGGTCCATTTTCCTTGGTGGAGATGTGATGATTGTTTAGGGAGTTTTGCCTTTGAATACCATGAGGACTATTTGTATCTGTGCAATATGTCTATGAACTGAAAAGTCCATGTGGGAAATAGGACCTTTCCCATGCTGACATGAAACATACAGAAGATGGAAGTAGGATTTCTTGTGCATTGCACAAGCCTAGTAATAGATATTCTTTTCAATTTCATTGTTAGGGTTGGAGAGATTAATCCTGTACAAGAAACCAGCCTTCTAGGCAAAGCTAAGGATAGAAAGGTAGAGAAGACTATTAGGAAAAAAAATCATCTAATGGGCAACCTTAGTCAGTTAATAATGCTGATAAAAGTCTCACTTCATTTAGAAAATATATTGTTTTAGTAATCTAGAGAGAGACAGAAGGGGAGAGATGACACAAAGAACCAAAGCAGAAAGCTTGATGCAAAAGTGATAAGGACTTCAGGACTACATCTATATAAAACCTGCCTGTGACAATTCCCTAGTTCTGAAGCCAATTGGCATGGAGTGGCTTGTGTCCACATTATTAAATTCTTGCTTTCCAGACAGTGTGGCTGCACGAAAATTGCCTGCTGGGATTGGTCTTTGGCCTATGCTATCCTGAAACCATGCCGGGGAAATTTTGAGGAGATAGCTAGTCTGCTGGAGCCAAATCATGCCAGGAACCATTGTAACAATTTGACTCTATAAATAATTGAGTTCCAGTGCCTGGGAACATTATGTAGCACTGTTTAATTTACCAGTAGGGATGAAGTCCATAATCCTAGCCAGAAGTGGAAATCTTGGACATGCTGGAACATCCTGAGAATTGGAAAACCTTTGTGCACCCAACAAACACAGAGAGTGATGAGGAAACAGGCAGACATGATTTTGCATACAGCCACACATTGGTGCACCTGGTCTCAGAAATGAGAGCATCTGGTTCCTGAAACACTTATAAAATCAGTGTCCTTGCTTTAACTAACATATCTGCTTAAGCAGGTGAACCTGTAAAGCCTGCAAAGTTGGAGACCAAGAAAAGGTGCGGCCAAGCTGCTGAGGAATCATCACTAATTCCTGGGGTGCGGGAGAACATGAGCATGGTCTTATGGCCCTATATCAGTGAAGGTAGAGATGAAGATTATGTCCAAGAGCACTGTGGAAGGGGCCAGGGCTGAAAAGGATTTGCAACAAGGACCCAAATGCAGCAGCACTGTGAAGAAGGGGTTGGGTCATCACATCTCATAGAACAGCACACAAGGGTCCGTACCAGAACTAAATGAGTACTGACAAATAAAACCTAATTAAAGTATTGCTGATAGGCTTATTCATTTAGCTGCAAAAAAAGCAACGCATGGCCTGCTAGTGTCAACTATGTGCGACATCAAGTTTAGCCCAAGACACATCAGAGTCTTCACCACAGTTCAGCTCAGAAAAATGCGTTACCATTAAAGGTGAATGGCAAGATGTTTCCATCCTACTTTATGAATGAATAAGAACATGCAGAAGTAGGATATGTATAGGCATAGGGTTCTTATATTCATCAACCACATCTCAGTGATGTGTGTTCTGAAGCAGTGGATGCCACAAGACACCCGTATGCCAAATTCAAGTCTTCAACTGAAATCTGCAAGTCCTGAGCAGTAAGTAAGATTTGGTGATCACAGTATGGGGAAAATCTCATGCATCTCACATTATCTCCATCATATAAAAAAGACTTATATCCTGGCAGAAACTGTGCCGTTCCTCTTCACAATAGACAGACTTTTGAAAGTGACAGGACTTTATGATAAAACTAACTACCCCAGATTTGCCATGGTGCTATTTCCTAGTTAGTACTGGGGAGAAACTTTACAGACAGGCTTCCCATGACCACCAAATGACTCTTGATTCCTTTGGACCAAAAATAAGGTTATGCTAAAAATATTTTTTTACAGATTCTGAAATATTTCTCCATTTTTTTTTAAATGCAGAAGAAATTACACAGTGTTTTAGATAGCTGCGTAGTGATGTGCTGCTAAAACACAGCAAAGTAGCACCTGGTGTACAACAGCCAGAGGCACTGCGTATAAAGTGATTAAACTAAGAGGGATACCTAAAATGAGGGAAAAAAAAGCTTGCAAAAGTCATTTGTTATTGTGAAAAAAAAAACTTTTTTTTTCTTTTTCATAACGCAAGCATCAACTTTTTGAGTAATTTGTAAAATGTTTCAATGTGAACTACACATTTTTCCAGTGGTGTGACAGAAGCACCACCATGGCCTAATTTCTAACACTGACATAGGACAAGGTTCCTTGGAAATGGGACACGCAGCCAGAAACAGCAGTTCTAGTCCTGCCCTTTTCTGTGGTTGACTGGCCTATGTTTAAAGCTGCCTTTGAAAACTTTGCACATGACTTATCTCAGAAATAAAGGGAAGCTCCTTTTGAGGAACTGCCTGTTCTTCATTRTAATTCAATATCTAGGCAATGATCRTGAAACCATATGCACTAACATTTAGACACTAATAAATTTCCTTCTCGTCTACCTGATCTCAGTGGCAATTGAGGGATACATATACATTACAATATTATTACAATACAACATTGCTGAAACTGCTCCTTTTCCTACCTGTTGTGACTAGGAGCTTTTGTGGTTTGGTGCTGCTCTCCCATTACCTCWACTTTAAAATCTGAGTCTTAGCTGCTTAGCCTAGTTTATATGGCATCAGAAACAGAGCCTGTACAAATCTCTGTGGTCGTCATGTTGTCAGTCCTCTCTATATGTCTTAGAAGGATTCCACCAGAGTTCTTCTTGTTGGTGCTTTTTCCTACCAATTGGGCAGATTCTAATGCTGTTCTGCAAGGTAACATAAAAATTGTTCACATGGGTCAAAGTACA
Organism: Nothoprocta perdicaria; assembly: GCF_003342845.1. NCBI lineage: Eukaryota > Metazoa > Chordata > Aves > Tinamiformes > Tinamidae > Nothoprocta > Nothoprocta perdicaria. Next base: position 1,689,854 of record NW_020455777.1, on the reverse strand, counting down.
CAGAAGCCCAAAACTTTGGGGAACTTCCATGGAACTTACCAACAGCACTATGTGGAAAGAAAAAAAAAAAARRAAAAAAAAAAAGAAAAAAAAATGTTCATCTGTGTTTTTTTTGCATCCTGAAGACTTGCAAGAAGTTTGGGAGAATCTGGAGAACTAGGCACAGGTTTTGGTCATGCAATCTCAAGCACTGATCCTAGCTTTGTCCTCAAGCCTGAGGTTATTGTCCTGCAGCTGGAATGGCCATGCATAGATGCTCGCTTTAACGTGGTATCAAGCAGAATGGTTTTTTTTTTTTTTTTTTTTTTTTCAACCTTTAGAGAGGGGAATGAAGGGGAAGAGAGCACAGGCTCCTTGGGATAAGCAGACTGCAGCCTCTTCTTTTCACACTCTTCTGGTGTTGTCAGTTTTCTACTCAGTAATTATTGGATGTGCCAGAGGGAGGGCACCTATAGCTCACACTCTGTTAAAAACTGCATCATCCCTCTGRCATGGTGTAAGTTTAGCAACTCCTGCCAATTTTATTTCTGCAGCCCACAAGCCTTTCTCAATTCTAATCAGTTTCATTACCTTAAGTAACAAAGAATGCAAATGATAAACAAGGTGAAAACAATCTGCCTAAATGTAGTTCTTTATCACCACTGGGTGCCGTCAGATATCCCACCCACACTCTGCTTCTGATCCAGAAGAATAGGAGTGTCCTGGATTGGTTTTGTCAGCACAATGTGGACAGCTCAGGTAGGGCACCTCCGGTGGCACCAAACGCAAAGCATCGCGCTTAGATTTACCAGAAGCCCAGTGGAAGATGCCCACTTACATTTTAGTATTTGGTTATCACTTAGCTTGCTGATTCCTTTCCAGAGCTACAAACASGCTTGCGTTCCCCCAGAGGGTTCATTTTCCCCAAGTAATCCCACTGCATCTAATAAAAGATTATAGGTCCCTCTCAGCCTTGACCTTTGTTTCCCCAGCAGCAGAGCAATGTTGTCCCGTGACAAACCTTTACTGTGTTATTCTGCGACAAATCTTTCCAGCCCAAAGCTCTGCGTACCTGCTTCTGCAGGAGGGAAAGGGGGGCTGCAAAGAATAGACAGATTTTCATGGTAAGATATAATAAAGAAAGTYAGAGGGAAGGCAGAGCGGGAAATGTACATTTTAAGAGACAGGGATCTGTGATAAACTCGTTAGTTTGATTGGCAAGTGGACGCCTGGCCAAAGCAGCTGGGCCACAGCCCCCATGCCAGGGAAAACTAGGGAACAAACAAACAACTAGGGAAAAAAAAAAAAAAAGGAAGAAAGAAAAAGTTCCTTTTTCTCTCTGCTGATTTCAAGAAAAACGATTTGCTCATTTGGTAATAAATGATGGAGGCTGTGAATTACTGAGCTCGCCCGCGGACTAATGTTTATCTCTTCGCCAATAAATCTCTAAACTGAAGCAATGAAGCTAAGTACTGCTGCTATTTCTGCGTTTTATTTCCATATTAATCAAAACACAAGCCGGCCTCACCGCCTGCCCCACCGGCCCCCGTTCAGCAGCAGGGGGAAAGGCGCCCCTCGAGGGGCAGCGCGGCCCTGGCTTCTCAGACCGGGGGGATCGGAAGGGGGGGCAAAAGAAACCAAACAACTGAGGGAGTTAAATCAAACGCCGGGCCGGGGCGGAGGGGGGGATGTGTGGRGGGGAGGATCGGTGTCGAGTTTGCAGTGAACCTATGAAGGGGTTGGGGTGAGGGGGATGTCAGTGCACCTCCTCTTACCCATGGGAACTGGGAGGCACTGGGAAGGGAGGGGAGGAAACCGATTCCCAGTGGGACAGAGTCACCAGCAACCTCCATCTCCCGATTCGACGTGAGATCTAGTGGAAAACAAAATCCGTTGATATTCAGCTGAAAAGGAACCACATCCACTTTGCATGTGTTTATAAGTACATATAATATATATTATGCTCACATACATATCGATACGTATATATGTACATATAAGAGAACGAAGGCCCCGWTGGCAGAGCCTCCCGGTTCCCTCTTTCCCCTCTATTTGAAGCCCCGAAGCGGGGCGGGAGGGGAACCAGGGCCCCCCGGGAGCCCCCGGCCCAGCGGCCGCCCCAGCGCTCGGCAGCCCCGGAGCTCTGGGACACGGAGCAAGGCGGGTGCAGGCGGTGGGAAGAGGCCGATGACCGAGGCTGAATCCCCGAGCGGGCACCGGGGGCGAGGGACGGGCAGGAGCTGCTCGGGTTTCTGCCGAGSTTTCCTCCCCTGTAAGCAGCAGGCGAGGAAACCTCCCCTGGAGGCTCTGCAGTGTCTCATCGCACGTGGCGTGGGATTTTCCCGCGTCGGAAGAGAGAAGGAAGCGGCATCTTGGCGAATCCACTTCTCCTCTCCCCGTCTCCAAGGGCCAGAAAGGCCAACTGAGGAGGGGAGAAGCCCCGTGCGGCGCCGGTGCCCTGAGGCACCCGGGGACATAGCCCCGGGCTCGGGCAGGGCTTCGGGGACACGCGTGTCTGGCTCCGTCCTCGGGGACTCGCAAGCTCGACGGCTCCTGCCCGGGGAAGCGAAGAGCGGCTCCGTGCGCGCCCGGCGCCCTCGCCCCGGGAGCAGCGCCCTGAGCCGGGCACCCAAGCGAGGGGCAGCGGGGGGACCGCGGAGCCCCCGCGGCCGCAGCAGCCGCGCTCGCTTTCCTGCTGTCCTCCAGCACCAGAGGAGAGAGGAGATGGGTCTGCGTGCAGGGCATGAATGGAAGGACCGAAAASCTGCCCTCCAAACCTGCCTTTGGTTCAGGAACGGCTCCCTGCTCCCTCCAGGTCCAGCGCACCAGACTCCCAGCTCCCCCGGTGTCTTCTCCCTCACGGGATGCAGCTCCTCGGGGATCCGGGCACTGCGCGTCGCAGCGAGCCCGCAGTCCCGGCAGGTCCCGGGACGGCGGGAAGGAAAGGAAAGGAAAGGAAAGGAAAGGAAAGGAAAGGAAAGGAAAGGAAAGGAAAGGAAAGGAAAGGAAAGGAAAGGAAAGGAAAGGAAAGGA
>NW_020455777.1:1685129-1686687 GCF_003342845.1 Nothoprocta perdicaria | reverse complement strand
GGAAAGGAAAGGAAAGGAAAGGAAAGGAAAGGAAAGGAAAGGAAAGGAAAGGAAAGGAAAGGAAAGGAAAGGAAAGGAAAGGAAAGGAAAGGAAACTACAGAAGCTCTAGGGCATCTTGTTTAAGTTCTGGCCGGATTTATTTAACTCAGAGTTATCTTTTTACAACATGATTCGTTAGTTTAATATGTTTTTGGTCCAAATAAATCTGTCCTATTTATTTTAAAATGTTTATGCATTCTCGTGTCTTAACAAATTAGTAGTTATGATGTTGCATAGCTCGTTCATCAGTGCGATTACTTTAGGTATCTTCAAGAATCTGTCCCGTGTCTGGATTTAAATGCCCTCCCACCCTCACGTGCCAGCRCTGCGCTTTCTGAGGAAGGGAGTCGCCTTCCCCGTGTCCCTCCAAGTTCCTCCCCGACAGTCTCTCCATGGGGTGCTGCACCGGTCACCGAAGGAAACCGTTCACTGTCCCCCACCTTTTTCCTGCCCAGCTCCGGTGGAAACCAGCCCCTGGTGGAGCCCTTCTTCCCAGCCCCTCCGCTCCCGGGAGCAGCTCTGCCCCGTCAGGCAGGGAATTGCTCCTGCCTCGACGGCAGCACCCTCCCTTCTCTGCATCTGCCCCGGGGAAGGGACCCGGACCGGGGAGGTGCCCTCGCTGCCCGCACGGAAGCAGCGAGCGGGAATCCCGACCGATCCCGGCGGATCCAGCTGTCCTCGCGGGACCCGGCAGCGGGACCTGCTCCCGCAGGGAGCTCCTCACCGCTCCCACCGGCGCCGTTTCGCTCCCGGAGCAGCACGTCCCTTCGCGGAACAGTTGGCCTTTCCACTTGRTTTTTCAGGCTTCGGTTTCCTTCCTGGAAGAGGCCTGACAGTTGGATGTCCCCTCTCCCCATTGTGTCCCCCCTCCCCCGAAAATGACACTTTTTAGTTATAAAAACATCTGCCCCTCTTTGCACCAACTGTGGCTGCGGCGCCCGCCCTCCTGTCCCTTGGCCACCAGCTCGGGGGTTTGTGCACCCTTCCAGCACGGTGCCGAGAGAGAGAGTCCTGCAGCTCAAAGGACACGCTCACACACACACACACAGAGGGATGTTTGGGCAATTGCTTTCGTTTTTATTGCTATTTCCAAGGCAGTGCGACCCGCGAGCCACACAAGTGGAGTCGCCAGCCTCCTCCGTCCATCTGGCTTAGAAAAGTCACAGCGAAAGCCAAGGCGATCAGACGTGTTATCCTTTTCTCAGTTCATCGTCCCAGACAAAGGCGAAACTAGCAGCTTGTATCTCATTTTTTATCTTTTTATTTGGAAATCTCATCCAGAAACACTGGTCAATAATAAATATATCGATAGATATCAAGAATATATAAAAAATAAAGACATGGTGTTGTCTTTCAAGCCCTAAGCAAAAACAAAAAAACGAAATTATTAATAACATCTTTTCAAGCAAATGCCCAGGAAAACTTAGCAAACAGGAAAGAAACAGCAACAAGGATTACGATTTAAGAAGAAAAGTCACCGATCTGGCAAGCGCCGACCCCCCACATGCCAAAAAAAAA
>NW_020455777.1:1682082-1684789 GCF_003342845.1 Nothoprocta perdicaria | reverse complement strand
GGCGCCCAGAGAGAAGAAAAATAAGCGCTAACAACAAAACCCATCGCAACCGAGTCTGAAATAAACTTCAGTCAATCCACTGTGAAGTCCTTGTTACAAGGAAAACCACATCATTGCCTGTACAACATGTTTAGAGGGTTCAGTTCGAAGCATGCATGCACTCCTTCTGAGCTACGGTGGGACTCCATTCACTCTGCTTCCAGACCGTGGCTTGGAGCAGGAAAATATATATATATATTTATTTGAAATGTTGCCGTTCAAAATAAAAGGAAAATCCCCGAAAAGAAGAAGCCCCAAGCGGATCTCATCCTCTCCGAGTAGCTGCGATCACTACAATGACAACCATGTCCCTTTTTTTTTTTCATTCATTTTCAGGAAATATTTACATTTTATTACCACGAGCGGCATTGCTATTAATATTATTATTATTTTTACAACAGGGAGTTCCCCCCCCTCCTTTTCCTTCTTTTCAGCACAGCAAGACCACGCCGCCCCAGCAGCCACCTAAGCGCGTTACCTTGGCAGGGTCCTCCCGGCCACCCCACGCCCGCGCGCGCCGGGGTTGCGGGCGGCTGACGGGGGTCCCCCCCGCGCCCCTCCGCGCCCGGTCACTTGAGCAGGTCCTTGGTGTCGCCCGCGATGCGGGCCATGCCGGAGGCGCTGAGGGCCGAGAGGTGCGGCGGCGGGGGCACCTGGCAGATGGTGCAGGGGCACGGCAAGCCCGCCCAGTGCTGGAAGCCGCTGCCCAGCTGGAGGCCCGGCGGGGTGGAGGGCGCCTTGAGCAGCGAGTGGGGCGGCCGGATGGTGCCCAGCGCCGGCAGGGAGGCGGRCAGCGAGGCGGGGGTGCTGGCGGAGGAGAGGGCGCTGCCCAGGATGGGGTGCACCTGGTGCACGGCGCCCGCGGCGTGCGGGGGGTGCCCGGCCGAGTGTCCCACCGTGCCGCAGTGGAAGGCGGAGTGGTGCCCCCCGTAGATCTCGCCCACCAGCCTCTTCATCTCCTCCAGGGAGCTGGTGAGCATCAGGATATAGTTTCTGGCTAGCAGGAGGGTGGCGATTTTGGAGAGTTTCCGCACGGAAGGTCCGTGCGCGTAGGGCATCACCTCGCGCAGCCCGTCCATGGCCAGGTTGAGGTCGTGCATCCTCTTGCGCTCTCGCCCGTTGATCTTCAGCCGCAGCTGCTGCAGGTCCTGCTCCGAGAGCTGCTTCTTGATTTTGTACTTGCTGCCCTCCCCTCCGGCCTTGGAGCTCGTCCTGGAGAGGCCTTCCCCGGACATCTTCTGCACCAGGTCGTTCTGGGTGGAGGAGACGGAGTTGAGCCGGCTGTCTTGGTGGTGGTGATGGTGGTGGTGATGGTGGTGGTCTCGCAGGTACATCTCATCCATGTCTGGCGAGGAAGCTCTGCTGGAGACAGAGCTGGAGTCAGAATTCATTGTACTCGGGCTTCTGAGCAAGAAACTCTTCCCTGCTCTGGAGGTGGCAGAACAAGACAAGTCTCCTTTGAAAAAAAAGAACGAAAATGAGATGAAAAAAAAAAAAACAGACAGCAGGTTCTGGGAGGAGAAGACTTAAAAAAAAAAAAAAAAAAAAAAAAAAAAAAAAAAGGCTAGAGGAGGAAGAAAAAGCCCCTCAGCCCCCTCTCTCTCCAGTCTCTCCCTCTCCTTCTCTCTCCCCCTGGTTATTCAGCCTGTTTACGGGATGGCTAGTTAGTGTATGCTTGGACTAACCTCAGCCTGAAAAAGAGGGGCTTTTATAGAGCTGCAGCAGAGAGCAGAGACAAAAGGAGCCCTCCTATGTATAATCGTCTAGTTAGGATGACGTGCCATTATTCAGGGCGGTGCGCTTTGACTGTCCCATTTAGCAAGGACCCCTATTCATATTCATTGTGGTGCCACCCGGGACACCTCAGCCACGGACCATCAGGAGTCAAGGAGACACAAAACCCCTCTGATTGACACCACACACTCATCACTCCGTGTGCTCACCATCTCCTCCCCCTGCCCCTCATTTCCAATATAAAACCGCATCCCGTCTACAGTGGGGAGGCCAGGGGCTGCACGGGGGGGTGAGGGGGAGCTGGGCGGGAGGGAGTTTGCCGGGGAAGTCCCCCCACTCGCCGGGGGGGCCAGTGTCGCCCACCCCGTCCTGCAGCCTGGCCGGCTCCAGGCGCTGCTCCCCGCTTTGTGTTCGCTTCCCTCCCCCTTCCCCGGTCCCTCCCGTCCAGGGTTTCTCGCGTGGCACCGGCTCTCCCTCGCCTTGCCGGGCTCCTCGCAATTGGCTCGTACCTGGCTCGCCGCTTTGTTTAAAGCAGCGGTAACTCGAGGGCCGCGCAGAGCCCCGGCGGGAAGACGCGCGCGAGGGAAACGCGCCTCCCCCCGGGGCGCGGGACACGGGACACGCCGCAGCGGGGGCGGCCGGGCCCCCGGGAGCGAGCACCGGGGAAGGGGGCTCGGGGGCGCGCCCGGAGATGTCCCGAGGGGACCGAGCGGCTGCCTCCACTCGCCGGACACGCAGGCGGACGGGGGTCGGCCCCGAGGGGTAGCGCTGCAAAGAGCTGGAGGTGTTTGCGCCAGTAAGTAACGGGCTGCGCGGGAGCGCAGCGTGGAGGGGGCGGCCGGTGGGGCTCGCGGGGGGTCTGGGTGGAGCAGGTGCGGCCGCCCCGGCCCGTGGGGCCGCGCGGAGCCCTCGGGGCGGCGCGGGAAGGCCGCGC
>NW_020455777.1:1666738-1681622 GCF_003342845.1 Nothoprocta perdicaria | reverse complement strand
AAGAAAAGAAAAGAAAAGAAAAGAAAAGAAAAGAAAAGAAAAGAAAAGAAAAGAAAAGAAAAGAAAAGAAAAGAAAAGAAAAGAAAAGAAAAGAAGAGAAGGAAAAAAGTTCCTTGCATGAGAGGAAAGTCCTTTACCCCTCGTTTAGAAGAGTGTTTCTAAGAGGTATCTGAGAGCGGCTCTAGCTTATCTCGAGAGCCATAAATCCATCCCGCACTTTCCCTTACGATCCTTTTGCGGGACGAAGGGGCAGCAGCCGCGGCCGCCCCCGGCTCCGCGCCCCGCGCAGGGCCCGCTCGGCAGCAAGGGCTGCTCCGGCCGCTGCTCTCGTCCTGCTGCCAGGCGGCAGAAACCTCCGAGCACCGCTGCCCAATTTCGCGCCGCGGAAGGGCCGGGCCGTCGAGGTGACTTCACGGTGCCGCCTCACAGCCCGTGACCGGCTACTACGGGGCCCGTTCGTAACCATCTCTCTAGAAGCCGGGTCGGTGCTGCTGGAGCAGGACGAGGAAGAGCCGTGTCCGCAGGAGGGCTCGGCCACGGCATCTCCGACGTGCCCCCCCGCAGGGGTGCAGTCTGTCCCGGGAATGCTGTCCTGGCCAGGGACGGCTCCAGACGGTTAAGCAGGGCGGGAAGCGCAGCCCCTGCGCAGGGTGTAGGACCCGAGTGGGAGGTTGTGTCCCCACTGCTCGGGGGCGGCCACGGACGAGGACGGGGACGGACGGGGAGATCCTTGAAGGCGGCACAGCCCAGTCGACGGGGCCCGGGGCTGCGGGGCCTCCACGCCGCCGGTGCTTTTGAGATCTTGCGCCCGGCCCTTGCCGGTGCAGGCACCTTGCGGGTGTAGCGGCAGGCCAGGAGGTGCCGTCGGAGGAGCAACAACAGAAGGTGCCGGCCGGCTGGCTCTGCGGCCCCGAGAGTTTCGGGGCGGGGGCAGTACTGTCCAGAGTCAGGGCGAAAGGAATGGCCTGGGCTGACGATACAGCCCTGATACGGTGACAGGGGGCCCCGTGGCTGCCCGGTGCGGCAGTGTCGCTGCTCTCCAACTGGACGGGGTGGCCCGCTTGGTCGCGTYGAGTTTGGGCCCTTCTGGGAGCCGAACCGGGGTGGACGGAAGATATGGGAAACAACGTGACAAGGGGAAGATTGGGGAAAACAGTGCGAGATTGAATCGTGGTCACAGGAAAGCTTAAACAGAGACGCGCTCCCTCCATCGGCCGCGAGGACCAGGGACCGCGTCGCTCCAGCTCCGGACCGTGCCGGGCGTCCTGAGCACTCCCAGGGCTGCTCCCCGGCCTGGGGGCAGTTTGCTGGAAAGACGAGAGAAAGGACGAGAGAAGAGAAGAGAAGAGAAGAGAAGAGAAGAGAAGAGAAGAGAAGAGAAGAGAAGAGAAGAGAAGAGAAGAGAAGAGAAGAGAAGAGAAGAGANAGAAGAGAAGAGAAGAGAAGAGAAGAGAAGAGAAGAGAAGAGAAGAGAAGAGAAGAGAAGAGAAGAGAAGAGAAGAGAAGAGAAGAGAAGAGAAGCTGTCAGAGCATTAGCGGAGCCCGTAGCAATGCGGGGCAGCCCCGATACCCGCAGCAAAGCGGTTCCCGCCGCAGCCTGCCGCGGGCCGGGGCTCTGGCTCCCGATGCTCCCGCAGCGGCCGCTGCCGCTCGGCGTTTGCAGGTGGCAGCGACCCCGCGGCCCCGCTCAGGCCGCTTAGAGCGGGACGGCTCGGGGCGGGGGACGACGCGCCGCGCTCCCGCTGCGGTCAGGGCAAAATGCAACGAAAAATGCAACGAAATTAAGCTCTAAGATCCCGAAAGTCAAGTGTTTTAATAACCGCGGGTATAGCAGAAGCTAGGAAATAGTATCTAATTTGTGCTAAGTGATATTATCCCCCCCCCCCTTTATTTTCTGCTGGTGTTCCCGCCAGCAGCAAGACGGGGAGATGCGGTGAGGCAGGAAAGGCTGCCTTTCTGTGGAAAAGGCGAGCTCTCCTCSAGCGCAGAGTCCCGGGGCAAGGCAACCCGCGAGGAAGTGTGGGTTCGGTTGAGACCAGAGGCTCCGGCAGCCAATTCGTGGGGCAGTTCTGCTTTTTCGATCTGTCTCACAAATGGAAATTATGTGCTTTTAAATAAAGGCTGTCGAACTRTTGAAGGCAGTTTAAGGCAGAGGCTAATTTTGAATTCTCGCAGAATGTGTTGCAGCAATGCGATGTGCTTTTGACATACGCAGTGCAAGTATGAGAGAATTTACCAGCGACTCAGGATCTGATTTGTAGCGTGAAGACCGGTTAAATCAATACTATGTACTTTTCTTGCACGTTAGAAGGCACGTTAGGTGTTTCATATTTACTATCTCAGTTTGGTTTAAAGTTAATTTAGACATTTATAAACTGTGCTTTTAGTATAAAAATTCGTTATACGTTTTAGTATTGTAATAATGTACTTACGGATATTAAGAACGAAACACAGGTCGCTGCTTAAGAAGAAAGTCAGATCACAGACAACGCTCTCTGAAATGAGTGTCTCTGCGAATTAATTGTACTATATTGCATTCGATGGTAAGACTTAAATTTGCCTGTGTTTCATTTTATTTAAGAGAGGACAGCCAAGATTCCTTAAACGCATGCTGTTTTTTGTTCAAAATGTATTACGGGATCGCATTTAGAGTGACAATGTAATTCAGATTGATAGCATCTCATTATTTGACGCTTCTGATAAAACCGAATAGATTGAAAGTCTATTTTAATTCTTGTTGTTTTTACAACTTTGTTTTCTAGAAATAGATTTGACCATACTGCGAAGGCAGCATCAAATTCCCTTATGTTTGTGAAGGAATTACAAGACTGCCCTAAATACGGCTAGTCTCCAGTTAAATAAACTTGAAGATATCTCATTGTCCGGATATACGAAATTTTCTTTACGGTTCATATATTTTCGGATCCTTTGACATGAATGATTCAGAACAAAAATTGTCCCTGTTATTTCACTATGGTCCTGGATTTAGATCGAAGTTGCTGCAGGATCGGGCCCGTACTAGATAGGAGCTTCCTAGGATAGTATAACATTTCAGAAAGATAACTGAGGGAGTAATTAATGGCCGTTTTGGCGAAGTTAATGAAGGATGTCACTTTATTTTCTCTATTTAACACCGATTTGCAAAACTTCCTTAAAAATAGGTATAAAAACTCAGTAATAAAAAATGCAAAGTGTTGAAGACTGAGACTAATTAGAGGTGTGTAAATTGTTAATCCTCTGRTATGTGACAATTGCTACAAAAAGTCTGAAATTGGTTACTGTAAACAATAAAACTGCTTAATCAACAGTTTGCACTTCATCTGCTTATTTTGACTTATGAAGTGCCTCTGAAGCCTATATTTTATTTAATAAACAGATTATAGCAAATCAGTTTGAATATTTCCAAAACAATCAGATATACTATGGTATTAGCCAACTGTGAAATAATTTGCTGTCTTGGAACATAAGAAAAAAAACCCTGCCTTTATTTTTGAATACACATAAACTATCCAGTTTATTTTTAGATACCTGCTAAAATGCATTATACTTCCAAAACACTGAAAATATCCATCAGTTATGGAGCTGTGATGTGCACTTCACGTATGTAGAAAGGGCTAAATCTTTTTTTAAGCAAAAGGGCTAATTCTGGTTTTAAGCAAACTAGTCAATTAATTTGGAATCAAGGCTATTTTGTAGCGTGCCCAAGGATGGCAATACTGTCCAGAGACCTGTCTCTATTTTCTCCTTTGTCTTTACATTCTGTGTCCCTGGACAATATTCATATCTCAAATGCTAGTGCTCTCAAGGAGGGGAGCTTTCTTTGTCTTTCTTTCTTGTCTCTCACATCACTTACAGTTGCCTGCACCTACATCTCTATGAACTTCTCCRATTGCCAGGCTTTATATGGAACATGTCCACTGACTTAAAAATGCTTCTCCTCTTTGTTTTAGTAGATGGTTACTGAGTTAGTCTTTAAGACACACCAACTGTTTAAACATCAACTATAAACAAAATAAGAGAGAGAGCGTGCATGAGACTCCMCGCAAATCCTCTTCACCAGCCACCCTTGATGTGCTCTTTTTTTTTCATATGCTTCTCAGCTGTGCAAAGTTATCTTTGGGCCACAGTGAAAACATTAAAGTTATAAAGACTAAAGATTCAAATATTTGCTGTCTAAGAAAGAAATAAGTTCAGTTCAATTCATTTTCTTTCTAATAGTTACAGTGAAAACAAATAAAGAGATAGAAATTATTGAATAACTCTTCCACTAGATATTAGAAAGCATGGAAGGGTCGTTAAAGGGAAGGAAAAAAATCCTTGTCTCATTTTGTATCTCAATTTTAAACAACGCGTGTCTCAAGTGAATATTTACTGGTTGTTAATAGGCTAGTACATATTCTAGAAGACACAACAAAAAATTATCTGCAGTCTATTCACAAACCTTTGCAGTGTCTCCGTGTTTGGGGATGGGCGTAAGGGCTGCCTTTGCCAGCCCTGAATAGAACCCTATTGTGTGGGCTTGTTCCATTGGAATCAATGGGGCGACATGTGCAGTGAGATGCTAATGAACACCAGCAATGGCAGACTCCGGCCCCACTAACAAGTGAGACCATTTTTACAGATTAATCCTCTTCTTACASTACTTTTAGTCAAGCTGCTGAAACTTCGAAGGTGCAGGGATATTTTTATATACGAAAATATTTTTATATTTTAATATACGAAACTACTTGTTTTAGTTTTTTGTTTTGCATTAYTTAAATCATGCTTTCCCTGCCTTATAATTTGAAACGTTCTCCATTCCCATCTTGTTTAAAGCCGTAGCTCAAGTCAGGCAGTCAGCTCTAGGGGCAGCTGCACTGTTAAGGTAGATGCATTTGACAAATGCAAAATAAAGTACGTTGGAGTAAACAACATCAAGTACAATTCCAAACAGAAAAACTATTGCCAGAAAGCAGGCACATGAGCAAGTAGAATATTGGCAGAGTATACTCTGGAGTCCATTGAATAATTGCTGTACTATATCTGCAGGAAAAGAAGAAAAAGAAGTTTTTGTTATGAAATACGTGGAGACAACAGTCCCTGGAGACATCTGCTCTTAAAACCATGTACATGGTCCTTGTTTCATTGAAGACTAGAGAAATGCAGGGCCCATCAGCACTATTTCTTGGGCTGGAGGTTCATCAGCCTAGGTCAAGACGGATGACCAGAATGAATCACTTGACTGGGATGTACAAAGACCAATATACTATTGGGAGACCATGTTTCCTGAGGGCTTGTAGCGGGCTTGGAAGTGCTCAGATACTCAACAATGAGGATCTTAAAAGGTCTCTTAAGAGAGAGGAGGAGAGAAAAAGAGGTCCACTGACACCATGTTTTCTCATCAGCTTATGGCAAAGGTTAATTATTAACCACTGAAACACTGATAAACTGTAGTGTTTGTTTGCTTATTATGAGGCCTGTCAGGGCCAGAACTAAACCTTACTGAAGCTGACTGATGTCTCTCTATTTCAATAGACTCAGAGGTCAGGCCCCTAAAATTCAAATTACCAACACAGTTCCTCTCAGTTAAGAACCAGTGAGTAATGTAAGGAAGAGCTTAATTACTCCAACGAGATCATTTAATTTTTAAACAAAAATATTTTAATTGGGGGCAGGCCCTTTTGTTTTTCTTTCTCAAGAAGGAAATTGATCAGTGGAACATTAATAATAAGATTTTAAGAGAGCCCATGCCAGCCATAGACACAAAGCTCAGCTAGGGAGATCACAATTTCGTTTCAGCCACTGATGCAGAGTAAAACTTTTCATGGAAGAATATGTGAGTGAAAAGCAAGACATCTTTGCTATTTTGCTAATACTTCTTCCATACCAGGAGCAAAGCTGAGGGTCCAGTAAGAGCAGCTTCGTGCATCCACGATCCATCCAAATCTGATGCCATTATCTCTTACCTGTTATCAGTAAAATAATTCCTTAACAGGAGTGCTTAACAGGGTCCCTGATGAACTACTACCTTCATCTGGATTTCAGCGGCTTGAGATACTGTCAGCAAATCTAATTTTGAGAGGAAAACCAGGGGAAATGAATGATTCCTTGGTGAAGGTTAGAACTGCAGTAGGAAGATCCATGTAATCATGCTGCTAYCTAGAAGCTTGGGAAAGAATGGGACGTTGGGGGCTACAGTCCTTCATCAACCAGTCTGTGCACAGGGGAACACGCCGTCTGCCCTGCCACTCCCTCTTCTCTTTCAGATATTTTGTGTGTATGCCCAGGGGAGAGCTCCGAGGCTCTTCCGAGTACAAAGAAGGTCATTTTGGAGAGGGATGACACACGCACAAATTGAGGAAAATCCTTTGCCTCTTAATTGCCAGAACATCAATTCGCACGAAAGCAAATAAACATTTTATCTCACCCTTTCGTTGGTAGTGCAGTGTCCTTGTGGAATTACCAGTGTCTGTTATTTTCCTTAGCAGTTTATTTTTGCACTTCAGTGAGACCAATGGGCCCAGAAAAGATGTGAGGAGACTTTGCTTGTCTGTAGATAGGTAAAGCAGATAGGAAAGGACAGCAGTGAAGAGAATGATAAGTAAAGTATTTTTATTGCTTCTAAAAATAATATTCTATTTTAAATGAAGTTCACAGGCATATTTGATGTCAAGTGAAGATCTTCTCCACAGCTGGCAGGTATTTGAAATGGATGATGAATGTGTAGCTGCTCTGGATTTTGCCAATATTGCCATCTCCTTGACACACTTCAGAGGACCAGTTGCGCATATATTATTTATATATGTGAACTGCTCTGAGTTTCCTAGAGATTTGGGGCACACATACAGACCTCATACTTCCCCACTTTTAATGGTTTCCACCATMTGAAATTCCATACTGTCTTTGGGGTATTGCAAAATTTTGAAGTTTAACAAAATCATCAGAATTAAACACTTAGGTCCTTTAATATGGATATTAGGGGTACACTTTCCACATATGTTCTTATCTGAGGTCAGACTTAGATAAACTTTGGAGTTGCACAGATATCAAATTAACAAAATATTAGTTCAAATTTGACCTATCTTACTCAGGAGAATAAAGACCTGCTGAGCCATACTGACTTTCTGGTGGTAATAGCTGATTAGTATGAAACATATTTTCTGCAGATAATACTACCACAGAACTCAATGCCTTTTAAAAATAAAATTAAATAGAAATAATTAAGAAAGAATCTTTAATATCTTAGCAGAAAATCAATTTTTCAACCTATGTCAGATATTCTGAATTTTCATTCCTGGGGTGAAAACTGCAAAATGAAYAAACACTTATTCATTTCTCAAAAGAAAAAAAAATCCTTAAAGGATATTCTGTAGGACATGAAAAAATCATTTCCTTTCATGTGGGTATATATGCTCCTAGCTCTTGTAAGTCACAGCAAACAATATAGTATTCCACAAGACCTTTTATCCTAGTGAGCAGAAACTGCCTGAACAAAAGAATGAATTAATCAATTATTGAGTGAATGTATTAAAAAACTCCACCTGCTCTGTTCTAAAAATCTCTCACTCCTCTATACAGGGGTTTGTTACTTTGRCTGTTATTAAAGCCTTCTCCTTACTTTTAAGTTACTTTTTTTTTACAGTTGGAGTATCTGCCAAAATGTAAGCTATGTAACAAAAACTGTGCCTTTCCTGATATATCTGACATCAGGAAACAACCACTGTCATTGTCCTAAAGGTGATGAAGAAGACAGTTTATTAAGAACAGAAGAGAAAATAATAGATATTTATACTGCTTTAAAAAAAAAAAATGCTCCAAACACTTTATCTTAATACTTTATYTTGAGGCTTTGTTTTACCCACACGTATGATTTACTTGCAGACATGAGGAGTTTAACTTAGAAGATTGTGCAAAGGGATTCTTGAGAAAATTTTGTAGTGTCATGCCTTTATGTTCCCAAACATAAACTGATGCTTTATTTTCTACAAACAAGGGAAAAGAAATAGGAAAAAAAAAAAAAACCCACAGGGATGAGTATTTATTTGCTTACCAGACCCAAGAAGAGGTTGCTAGAAGTTCATAAATGTAAAGTTCTAAAATGAAACCCAGGAAAGTTATTATATTTATGTCTTCTTGTCAGTACATGATTGACCAGGCTATGTTACCGAGGCAAAAGAGCTTGTGACAAGGGGTTACTGGTGCTGCATCATGCTGGATTAAACAGAGGGAAGAATTTGTTTATCCCAAGAAAGAAAACACTGATTTAAAAAAAAAAAAAAAAAAAAGCACTGTCCTCCTCAGGAAGGTGCTGAAATGCAAAGCCAGCGCTCAGCTCCTTTTCTCTCTCTTGGTGGCATTTGAAAGTGTAAAGCTTTGAATACCAATTGCTTGAACTGGACATATGTGAATCTCTTCTAATCCTACTAATCCCGTCCCCAAGTGCTTCTTTGTATGTGGAGGCAACACACATAGATCTAAGTGAAAGTGGCCGTAAKCCTGGAAATGTGGAAAAATGTCCCAGTGTGGGAGTTGGGAGAGGGAAAAGCTCCCTGGCAGAGGGGACCTGCTGGAGACAGCATTGTCTCGGTGGGGTGAGCGGGGGGCGCCGGGGGGGCAGGGGGCTCTGAAGGAGATCCCTCACCTTTTCTGAGCTGCTAGGAGGAAAGCAAACCCACCCAGCGGGAAAGCTCCCTTGCAAACAGCCATCGCACACTTGAGCAAACCCACAGAAGTGAGACAAAGTTTCCAAATGCTGGGAAATTCACCCACCGGCAGCTTTSAGCAGTGTGAGCTCAGCAGGCCAGGCACTAATGTGCTGACTTCATTATTTCCCAACCTCACCGTGCTGAATGGCAGATTTGTTCATGGAATCATGGGCTATCGCTCCTGCTCTGGGCACAAAGATATGGAGGGGAACTGGGATTCAGCTCCAATCAAAGGTCTGATTCTCGGACTTYGTGATGCCCCTTTTACTCTGAGCAGCAGTGAGAATCAGGCCATGTAAGCAGATGTCTTTACCAAACACCAGCAAGGCAATGGAGAAGTCAGTATACAACTGATCAATTGTATTCACTCAGCTCTCTGGAAACTGATTGCAGACTTTGAATCCTCTAAACACACCTAAGTAATAGAAAAGGCAGAGTAGATAGAAAAGAAGCAGTAATAGAAAAGAAATTTTCATGTCTTTTACAAGGAGAGTGGGCTCAACACTGAAACCTCAGAGTTCAGTGTTGGATACTGGATACTAACCAATAGGTTTTCCAAATATAGAAGTTATATAATTCAGATATATGCACTATGTGCATTTCTCACATTTCTCAAAGATCAGACAACTAATTTACCTTTTCTTGGCTGGACACTGAGCAAAGTGTGTTTATTATACAGGGAAATTAATCTCTTTTTTTATGCTTTCAAAAGATTTTAAATTATGGAGAAATTGATAATGTTATTTGCCATCCAAATCTTTATTTTGTTCAATAAATCTCTAGATAAAACCATGTTAGGCAGGGAAATCTAAGGCTATATATTCTCTAGGAGCTGGCTTTTTTATTACCGCACCAGACTTTGCGCTTTCATAAATAAGTGTCAGCTGAAATTAACCTGCTGTTTAGAGATAGTATAAAACATCCCTCGATCAGCCTGTGGGCTAGAAGACAAGGCTAGATCCTTAACTTTGCCTGAACAGAACAATATGATTCCTTCCTGGAAAAATAGCTAAGSAAAAACTCAAAATGGGCTAAAGTCACTTCAGTAAAAGAGGCAGAGGAAGTTTKGTTTGTTTGTTTTGGTGTGTATCAGAAAACACACAGCACAAAATGGGCTGGGATTAAAGTACTGGTTAAGTTTAGTGATGGTGGAGCCATGTGAACTTGGCATCTGCTGCTTGCTTGCTTGCTGCAAAAAGTCTGCTCGCGTGAAGAAATGTTCTTGGCCTCAGACATCAAAGGGTGCATTTGGTATTTCACATGTGCTTTCACTTGATTTTGGCAGCACTGTCCTTCCTATAACTCCAATCCAGCACTGCCTCTGCACTGGTTTCATTAGGGTGCCATCTTCCAGGCAGGCACAGAAGGAGCCTTAGCAAAGCCCAGCTATTCAGAACAAAGAAAATACTCACTGTGAATTGACTTGCTTATACATTTACTTTAGCCTTGTATCCTATGTGACCCAGCTGAGGGAAAGAAAGAAAAAAGAATTTCCCTGTGAGTTAATTTCATTTWTATTAAGTAATTCCCATGCAACATATGCATAACTTTTGGAACATGTTCCCATAGGATTTTGTGCTTACCAAAAACCTGCATGAGTTTAAAAATGATTAGGGAAACTCACGGAGGAAGCCCTCCTGTGGGAAGGGCTGGGAAATGTGCAGGAATATGCTTGTCTGCCTCGGAAGGCTCCAGAGCCACAGTTGCCACCTGGCACTGCAGCTCACTTGTCCCTATGGGCCTGGGACTGGCGGGGGCTGACRAGGACTCAGTGCGAGAGCCGTTGGCAGGTACCTGGGGAGACCGCAGCTCCCTGGTCCTCTGTGAGTGACCCACAGCTGCCTGAACGGACCTCAGCACTGCCCCCCGCAGCAGCAACCAGTCAGCACGGCTGGTTCCCCCCTTCTTTCCCTTAGCGGGCACCATTTTGTCTCTCTGCGCAGGCAAGTGCTGTGAGTTACAGGCTGCTTCAGGGCCCTGAGACCTGGGGCATCAAGCAGCCCATGTCCACAACATGAGACTTTCTGACCATCCAGACGAGGGTGTGGCGTGCACATGGCCTACAGGGCAGAAGCCACAGACCTCCTGTAGCTGTAGCTGGCAGCTCCTCCACCTATAGCTGGTAGCTCCTCCACCAACCCAAAGGCAGCCAGTCATTTTGGACCACTTCTGGTGAAGCCCTTGGTCTGCGCTTGTGTCCTGGCACTGGCAGTCTGCCTGTGACAGTCTGTGTGTTACAGACTGTGTTACACGGCATGTGCGTAACCGTGGTGTCCCTCTGCCTCTTCCTGTTGGCTCTCTTCCTGTTGGCTCTCTTCCTGTTGGCTCTCTTCCTGTTGGCTCTCCCAGGCTGGGCACAGTGCT
Source organism: Nothoprocta perdicaria (assembly GCF_003342845.1). NCBI lineage: Eukaryota > Metazoa > Chordata > Aves > Tinamiformes > Tinamidae > Nothoprocta > Nothoprocta perdicaria. The sequence continues at coordinate 1,670,574 of NW_020455777.1, read as the reverse complement.
CATTCATTCCGGGTTTCCCTTAGAGGTATCTGCTGAGCAGTTCTCCCTCCTTCCTGATCGGCCCAAATACCTGAACAGTGCTCAGTCTGCACTGGAAGGCCAGACTGGCAGGGCACATGGGATGCATCTTCCTCAGGTTAGGTCTTATGCCTGTGAGAAACAAGTGTCACTGGCATGTGAACAAAGTTGCTTCTCAAAGGAGCCCATTCAGATAAGTTTTTTACAACTTTGCCTGTGGATGCCTTTTTTCTGTCCTAGGGCCTTGAAGTCTAGACTTGGCTTTCCTTTAGGTGACCACTTCTAGCACAGCCCAAGGTGGCCCTAGAGAGAGATAGATCCTTGTCTTGGGGCAAGCTTACAGATGTTCCAAATGTTACAACATTAAGACAGCCAAGAGGGCCTGGCCATGTCCTTGCTCTGGGTCCAAGAGAACAAAGGCTCTGTGCTTCATGTGGTTGTACTGAACACTTTCTTCCTACTTTTCTCTGTCTATTCCTCAGTGTTATGTAGGACTTAGGCTAGAGGCCTGGTAGGGGACGTGGGAAGCAGTTAGTGGGATTCAGTTTTGACTTGTGGGAGCTCAGTGTGGTCCCTGAAGGTAACAAAGCTTCAGAAGCTGAAAGGTTAAATGTTAGTTTGCTCACCCTGCCCCACTAGCTAAGACAGGTCCTGCAAGGGCAATGTGGCTCCAGCCAGTGGCCCATTTGCTTCAAGGTGACAGTCGATAAGGGCACAAGAAAGGCCATGTAGTGCCGACTAGAGCAAATCTGTGTTGTACTGAGTGGTGGTGACACAGGACTTGTGTCACAACTAGCCTGAAGTCAAGGCAAAATTTAGAAAGCCTTCCTACAAGTGCTTCAAATGCTGGCTGCTGAAGAGCCATGCCTGGGAGCACCTGGAAAGGTACATCACCGTCTGCCTGTACTGTTGCTGTGCATGGGAGTGGGATGCTGCCACTAGATTAATCCTCATTTGCAGTCAGTTCTGTAATAAACTCACCTTAATGTGCTGAGATGAGGAAAATCAAACCCAGATGTTGTTACTCCCATTTATGTATGGGTATCTTGGTCCATTAATGTTCATGGAGAGGTGTTTTTTTTCCAGATACAGTCATAAAACTGGCATGGGCATTATATTTAGATGAGATAAACTGGGATCCTGGCCTGCATCAGGAGSAGTGTTGCCAGCAGGTCAAGGGAGGTGATTCTGCCCCTCTACTCAGCTCTGGTGAGGCCGCACCTGGAGTACTGTGTTCTTTCTGGGCACCCCAGTATAAGAGGGACGTGGAGCTTCTCGAGAGGGTCCAGAGAAGGGCAACCAGGATGATTAAGGGAATGGAACATCTCTCGTATGAAGAGAGGCTGAGTGAGCTGGGCCTGTTTTCTCTGGAGAAGAGACGGCTCAGAGGGGATATGATTAATATGTATAAGTTCAGGAAGGGAGAATGCAGGGAGGAAGGGGACAAGCTGTTCTCACTGGTGGCCAGCGATAGGATGAGGGGTAATGGCCACAAGCTGAAACACAAGAAGTTCCGTCTCCAGGTGAGGAGCAACTTATTTACTGTTAGGGTGACAGAGCAGTGGAACAGGCTGCCCAGGGAGGTTGTGGAGTCTCCTACTCTGGAGGTCTTCAAAACCCGCCTGGATGCCACCCTGTGCCACATGCTGTAGGTGTGCCTGCTTGAGCAGGAAGGTTGGACTAGATGATCTGTAGAGGTCCCTTCCAACCTTAAATATTCTGTGATTCTGTGAATCTCTGAACTAGGATACTTATCATTTTGTTTTCTTTAATGGATTCACACCAGCAAGGGATCTGACCCTGTTTCTATAATCTGCCCCAAATGCCAACAACTGGAGTCTGTTTCAGTTTAAATCAATGAAGAATATTAATGTCTTTAAAATAAATTAGTTTCAAATGGTCGCAAAAACAGTGAAAAGATGTAGCACCCTGTAGGCTAAAAGAAACATTAAAATCAACTGGGTGGATTTGAAACTTAATACGTACTGCTGGGATCTACAGAAATTCAAGAGCCAAAGGCAAGATTAGCTGGATTAGTGCTTCAGTGGTCCTTCATTATCCATTTCTCCCTCAGTGACATGACTTGTGTCTTCAGTTAACTGTGCTTATTAAATGAAAACAATGAAGGATTGAGGCAAAATGACATGTGTAGAAGGAGGATGGTGAATCTTGCTAATCTTGTTTAGAGTATTATTGCATTTCATTACATGGGAAATTTCACTGTGGTTTCCTACATGTTCTTCCAGTGTTAGGACTTAGAGCCTCAATTTGTCTTAGAAAAGCGGAGATGCAGAAATGTTTCACAATTTCAGTGACTTGTCAAACAGAGGTCAGAGAAAGGGCAGAATTGAGTCCACTTGAATCTGGGATTTCTGAGCACAGACCACTCTTTGCATGCTCTAGTTTACATTGCTTTCAAGGCTGTGATAACAACCAGAGGGCCACTTCTGCATAAAAGCACCCCAGCAGGCCTCTGAAGGGAAAGTAGGAAGCAGGAGCCCCATAATGATCTGAGTTCAGGTGTCACTGTTCTGCAGACACTCTCAGCACCGACTAAGCCAATTTTTCAGTTGTCTTATGCAAAGTGAAAAAGAGGGTTGGGGAGTTGTATACATTCTGGGCAGTACTGGGAGCATGAGCATATTGTCCTCACAAGTAGCCTGTTGTCTGCATCTGAATCTGAAAATAATCCCATACAATTTCACACAATGCAGGTAGAAAGTATGTCCCAGAGCATATTTCAAATAGCCGTTTAAATAGCCTGTTTATCCAAAATAAATATGACAACATTACTTTTTAATTTCTCATGGTTTCAAACAAAATTTAATTAGGCACAGTGCAACCTTGAAAAAACCTAAGAAACAGGGAAGGGATATTGATTCTTTATTATCACTTTAATTGTCCATTCTGATGTGTTAAAACTGAAACAATCTTCCAGCTGCAATGTCTAATGAACTCCAAGATCAAACAAGATCTTGCTAATTACGAAGTTAATGAGGACAAGTTCACAGGCAGAGTTAAGTTAGTAATTACATGTTTCAAAGCGTCTTGAAGCTCAATAAGATCTTCATTTGGTACTATAATGGTATATATTTTGCATTTCTGCTTTCTGAATGTGTTGCAGAAGGGCACCCTATGTATGGTATATGCTGCTAATCATGTGCAATGAGGGCACAAGGCAGACTTCAATAAATTAAGAGACTGGCTGTTTATAAATCAACTCAACATTGAAATCTCATTTACATTTCTGTTATCCTATGTAATGTGTTTACACACAAATAATGTCAACATTAGCATGGGAGGGGAGTGAATTTAAATTCCACAGCATGTTTCTCAAACCAAACAGTCAAGGAAAGGCAAACATTTTAAATTAGTATACAAGCAGCTAGATTTTTTTTTTTTTAAGCACTACTAAATCAGACCTTTGAACTCAAAATGATAAGATGAACCTTACATATATATCCATTTCAAAGGGATCCTTATATTGGGCACACGTGGGACAGGGAAACCAAAGCACTGCCGTGTTTAAAGCAAACTACTCTTCTCATCTGAACAGGGAACAATTGCATACAACAATGCAGAGAACAATTGCATATAACTATTATTTTTTGCTAGGATTTTGTCATCAAAGCTTATCCTCTGTTAATCTAGTGCTCTTCTGAGCTGCCATTTCAAAAAAGAGGGTAACAGAGGACTGGTAACTCTGCCTGCTGTCGTTCCACAACAGGCACTCCTAAAGGGCCTGATAGAATTGTAATTGCAATGGAAAACAAAACAAATCCAACCAAAAAAAAAAAAAAAAAAGAGGTAAACAAAAA
>NW_020455777.1:1643428-1666717 GCF_003342845.1 Nothoprocta perdicaria | reverse complement strand
AAAAAAAAAAAAAAACAACTGAATTGCTAAATTGCTATATTTGCATTGCTTAATACAACTAGTAGAAGGGATGCAAGAGTGTGACTGCATCCAGCAAATAACACAGCTTTCCCTTTCTTTTGCCCTGCATCAGGCAAATGATGCTTGGAAAAAAAAAACCCAAAAAACGCAGGTCATTGGGCAGCATGTTGTGGTTGCTTTAGAGCTCATATTCCTAGACTGAGAAAGGCAGCCCAGGAGGTGACAGGTACAGTGGGTACCAGAATTTTCCAGGGCTCCAGAAGTTCCAGATAGGAGCTGGAATCTGGCAACTCTGAGCAATACGACTTTCTCATGTCTGTATATACATATATTATTTCATATTTCTTTTAATTTCTTTTAACAATTCCTTGGGTCTCTATGAAATGGTGAAGGCTCTGCAAGGCAGTTTTCTCTTGTTTTTGCACAAATCTGATTTTACGAAATGTAGTTCTTTGGGCCATGGTTACATAAGTCACTTTTTGATATTAGTCCTAATTTATCTGATCTTTACCCCTACTTCACTTCCTCCACTATGCTCCTCTGCTGTGCTGACCCAGCTGTGCACATGACCCCTACAGCAAACCATGTCAAGAAATTGATCTGGGTAAGAAATAAAAGGTTGTTTTCTTTTCTTGCTGAGTTATTTTTCAACCAGATTAGTTAATGTTCTCATTTCCTACAGTGCCACACAAACCATTGTGCTGACACAAGAGGGGACAGACTGGCGTGGAAATGGAAAAGCAAAGGAAATTCGAAGAGCAGACAATGAAAAGGTGGTTTAAACAGCATTGCCATGGTTTGTGCAATGACAGTATGAGCATCCTGATTCAAAGTGTGCTTCTCTACCCCACCTTGAAGAAGTAATTGCTGAATTTTATTTCTTAGTGACTTTTTCCTGGTAACTTGTGAATGTATTTTTCAACAGTCCTGCTTTTTATTGTTTTCATTTTTTTATTTTTTTTTCCCAGAGTGGCATCACTTTTATTCTAAGCATGAGATCTGGGGACAAGTCTGCAAGCCAGGTTGCAATTAGATCCATATTTAAACTGTCTCTTTAGAAAGTATGTTTTCCCTTTTTTTTTTTCAGAAAATCATAGGTTAAATAGAAATGTTAAAATATTATTTGTAGWTGCCATGAAATAGCAGTTTTTACCCTTTTAGCTAAATTTCATTTATTTTCATGAGTTTATAGTCATTGAAATCAGAAACTCAGATTAAAATTTGGAAAGTTTTGCTAAAGTKTCCCTAATTGTACCCATAGCCCACATATGCTTAAATCAACCTGCAGGGAATCTTCCTCTCTTACAATGAGTTTATGGCCTCCWGTTAGACTGCACTGCACCATATCCTTTCTCTGCCAGTATTGGCAAGGGGACCTGGAATATCTCTTGCACTTCTTTCTCACTTGCTGCTGCTCCCATTTGCTGCTTAGCAGCACTGAGCTCAGTATCATTCCTGCTAAAGGGCCTGGTAAGGTTTCTCCTGACCATCCTCCTTTCCTCAGGCAAATTGGCTTCTGTTTGATGGCCCCATGTGGGAAACTGTTGGCATCTGAAGTACATGCGCTCTCAGCTCCTTCTGAAGATGGAGGATGTAAAAGATGCCTAACGCCACCTCCCTTCTCAGCATTGCTATGAGCTGTTTTAGGCAATTTCCTGTTCAGCTTGTTGGCTTTTGCTCTTCCTATTTGGTGGCACAAAACTCGTCTCTAAGTGTGAAAAACTTAGACCCCTTATTTGGGGTTGTGAATGTCAGGGAAAGGGAAATACTGAGCTGGCAGCGTAGCAATCTCGTTCCCTGTATGGATCTACCTGGCTCTCAGACAGATACCCTGAGAAGTCAAAACTGACTTTTACGAGTGGAAACACAAAAATCTCTTGGAGAAGTTTCTAAGTCAGGAAAAGGGAGAGAAAAAACATAAACAAAACAAAAACTTGAGATCGTACTGAGCAGAGACTCTTAATTTGGTGCTGTGTTTGAATAATCTGAATGGGCAAAAGCTCATGACATGCATGACATCAGGCTTTCCTAAAGATGAGGACACAGGCTGCCTGCTAATAGATGGGACTTCTCCTACTTYCTTATTGAACAGAAAAACTTCTAAAATATTTTTAATCTGAATTACTTTTTTTTCCCCTTAAAGCACACATTCTAAACTTCTATTCTCTTAGCTTTGGATATAGTTGTGCAACAGGTTTCTTTAAGCAGCCCACAATACTACCAAAGATTTTCTTACACTAATGCAAAATGGAGAATATTTCCCATTCTGTGTTGTCGTTTGGTTTCCACCCCTCTCAATGTGATTTTTGCTTTGTTCCCTTTCTATGCTGTGAGAAGATAATGAGGTTCACACACCTTCTGCTCTGGTGCTTGGAAACCTTCCCTGGGTTTAGCTCAGCTTCAGAAAGCCGAGAGGTTTCCCCTTGCATGCCGCCAATTTTCAGTGTGCTCATGTAGCTGACGCAGTAGGAGGCTAATCCCAACAGCAAACATTATATTCTTTCCATACTCAGTTACACTTTGGAATCAAGGGTAAAAAATTCTCTTTGAAGCCCCTTTTTCTCTGAACGGTCTGGCAGGCTAACTTGGACTTCCCAGTCTCCCTCCAGAATTCAAATAAATTGCAGTGCAGCTCAGTGACTGAAGCAATTGTTCCAGGCCCTCCCAGAATGCCAGGCTTCCTGTGGCACAGGATAAGAAGGACATGGTTCTTTTTTTAAAAAGGTAGGAAGCTGTTCATTTAAGCATAGCTGCAGCCAGCACTCTTGAGCAGTTACCCACCCCATTTTGCCTATTTTTAGCAATCTGTTATATCCAAATACTTATAACTTAAAGTTAAACTAATTATTTTAGTGAAATTATTTCTGAATACTGGACATAGGTTCAGCTGGCAAGTCTGACCAGTAGAATAATATTCAAAAGCTCACGCCCTTTTGTGTTTCAATAACAATAGAGACACATTCTGTGCTCAATCTGGAAACACATGTTGCCCATATTTGGATCCCAGTGGGAGATGTGTTTGTGGAATTTGGCCCAAGGAATTGGGTTGCAAGACACTATTTCCTCTTGCTGTTGTCCAAATCTTGATTCCTGCTATTTGTAGACAAATACGATTGACTGCGATGGAGGTTGTGTCAAAGTATCACCAAAGTATCTACCTGAAAAATAGGTATTCRCTGCAGGTGTGCATGTGATTGGAAATATGGAACTATTCTACTGATTTCTTGGGACTTGCTTGAGAACTGGACTCAGACAAGTAAGAAGAAAATCAGATCTGTTCTGTACCATGATGCATCAGCTCCCCATCAGCGTTGGTGCTCACAGAGCTGTTCTGGTTAGCAATCCCCTCTCAGGGAAAGGTTGCACCAGCAGGAGAGAGGGTGCCACCCTACAACGACAGAAATGGAGTTCACTGTTTAGGGCCTGGCTCTGTAAATTGTGAAGCAAGAGGATGAATCATCTCAAAAATAAGAACTTGATTCTACGGCTTCCATCTTCTCTATGTGGGCAGGAGCCTGGGACAGGATGCAATGACCCTTTGCAAGAGGATGGAAGAGAGAGGGAGTGCTTTGATTTAACTCTGAACTTCCTCTTCAAAGAAAATCTAATTTCTGAATTTGGCCTCAATTTTTAATATGGGATGATGATAACTTTATTTCTAGTGACTTAATATTGATGACTGCTGAAAGGTTATTAGATATGAACAAATGCAAAAGTACATTTATATATTAAAATAAATAAGGTAAAGTAATTTAAGCAGCACAGAGTCAGTAGGAATAGATGAAAGTATGGCTCTGCCAAGTTGCCACATATTTTGCTGTTTGATGTCTTTTAGAAAACATTAGGCATTTAGCAAAGCTTATGTAAATAAATATGGTTGCAAAACATTCATCAGGCACTGTGCAGTATGTGGCTTTAGCCTTGACGTCATTCAAAGTATTAACATCAGAGATCTCAAGCACAACCTCTGCTAACGGCCTCCGAAATAGTGCCAATGAAAGGGGCCACTTTTGGGCAAGAGGACATAGCTCTCTTCTGCTGCATCTTGTGTTAGATCTCAGGTGCGATACAATAATGACAGCAAGCACTTCCCTGGTCCTGAAGGCCCTCATATGTGGGGTTTAGAAATCCTTCCTGTGAACTGCCTTTTCAGCTTGCCTGACTACTTACCAAGGTCTTTATTATTTCTTTTTTTSAGAGAAAGGAGGGAGGTGGAGACTCTTTCCTCAAACCCCTTCTTCTYTCTGTCTTTCTTTGAATGTTGCCATGTGTTTGCTTCCCCCCTCCCAACGTGCTCGGATAAACTAAAAGAAAGAGATTTTTTTTTTCCTTTTTTTTTTTTTTTTTWTCCCTTTTCCCTGAAGAGAGAGTGAGAGAGGGAAAAAAAAAAGAAAGATTAAGATGTAAGCTGCCTAGATAAGCCTGGAACTGGGTTTATTACTACTTCTGAATGAGAGTACAAGGATATAAAGGCAAACCTGCTTTACTGGAGCTGGAGCGAGGTTGGTGGGAGACCTATGTTGATTGTGTGCACTCTGAGAAGGGATGTTTCATTAATTACACATTAACTATGTGCACTGAGGAGGAGGCAGAGGATAAAAAATGCAGATGTTTCTGCTGCCCAACAGAATGAAAACCACTCTTGATCCTGTCAAAAGAACATTTTGAATCAAAGGGCTCCACAGAAGTGGAAGAATGAGTTTTGTGGCTGAGTGCAATGGTGCGGCCTTTTAATCATTAAACCCTTTTATAGCGGTAAAATGAACATCCATTGTCATGGCCACTCCAATGGGGCCATCAGAGCTGCTGAAAAGGGAATGCTTTACGAAGGGCACTAAAACAGGACACAACCAGCCCCACTGCTGGAATYCTAAAGGTAACAACAGCAGTGCATGACAAAGAATGAAAAGACAGCCCAGGTTGGTTTGCTTAAATTACTTTCCTCCCCAAGCTCTYCTTACAAGCTAAACATGCACCAACAATAATGAGCATTAGGACTTCACAGGCTGGCAGTTCTCTCACTTTGTTTCCTTGGAGTTTTACTGTCTTGGTTTATTATTTTTTTCTGTTCTTTAAGTGAAGGTTTCTTAGGAAAACGTATTGAAATGTTGTTTTATTCTTAATCACTCTCTACAGTTGTAGTAAAACCATTAGCATTGTGAGAGGAATGATTCTCTCTTCTTGTATCCTTTCCACCCCTCACCTCCCCATGTATGCAAGAATAGCACATTACAAGAGTATTTTTCAAGTAAAACTTCTCCAACCCATTTTCAAAAAGCAGACTTAATTTTAACTTGTCAGGCCATGACCCTGGAGTTTTAGTTAGATTTCTTCCTTTCCTCTTTCTTCTCCTTCCCTTTAATTTCTCAGTAGAAATGACTTGGTAAACTATTTCTCACATCAGTCTAGGAAGAATAGAAGATTTATTTCCCAGAGTTCATATAAGCTTTGAAAAACCGTATTGTCAGGTTTTTTGGAGCAGAACTTGTCAAAGAAAAATAACCTCATTTCATATCTAGGTTTTGCTCCAGCAGAAAACAGAAGTGAGTTGAATACATGCTCCAAGGTAATTCATTTGAAGGACACCTTGGTACTATGAATTTAGAAAATCTGTACTGTGGAAGAAACCAGAAGATGAAAGCTAAAGATAACCGTGGTTTTCATCCAAATGAAATGCTGAGAATCAGAGCACTTCAGGAACGCCAGCTTTTGAGGAACCAAGAGATCAACTAATTATAGACAGCATCAGCAATTTTATGAAATGGAATGCTGAACTCTGAACAAATTGGAAAACTGGGGGAAAAAAAGGCAATGCAGTTGAATCAGCAATGAATTAGGATAAAAAATGTGGATTTATTTATTGTCTATTTTAAACCAATTCTTTGTAAATAATTTCCAGGACAGAAGTGATATTGAGAATTTTATAGTTTTTATGACATTTGAAATGCAAACACATATCCCAAACATAAAATATATTAATATTTATATCAAATAAAAAAGAATAAAAAGAATAAAAAGAATAAAAAGAATAAAAAGAATAAAAAGAATAAAAAGAATAAAAAGAATAAAAAGAATAAAAAGAATAAAAAGAATAAGGTTTCCGAGAAGCCTTCAAGGGTGCTTGTGTGTCTGTCTATCGTGTTTACTTAGGAATGCCATTTTGCTTTCAGTTAAAGAAGAAACCCTTATGACACCATTTTTGAGATGCCTGATCCCTATGAGTGATAAAAGCTGAGCCCATCCTTCTTCAAGGCAGAATCCTGGAGAAAACCATCACTAGTGCCCATATGAAGAGTCTTATGATCTTTGTCTCTGAGGAGGATTGATGGCATTGCTCCTTGGAAATATTGCTGAGGAATTGTCAGCTTTTCAAAGAGGAAAAATGTTTCATTTCAGACTTGTTTGTTCTTTTAAAATCTTTCAAAGCTGCCTATTATTTTTTGGGGGAGTCACAAATGGTGGTCCTCAGATATCTAGCTACCTCTTGAATAGGCTATGTGAGTGACTTCATACTTTGCTATAGTGAATACACAAATTGCTGAATAAGGAAGCAGCAAAGCAGCAAAGAAATAAAAACAGAAGCAGCAGAGCAAAAAATTGGTGCCATCAAAATACTTCTTCCCTGGCAGCAATCAAAAGACATTGGCAGACACTCTTGAGTGCAGTTCTGCAGAGCAGTGAGAATATGTTTAAAAACTGGCCACTTTGGCCAAGATAGAGTAGCAACAGGTCTGCTGGAACGAGTGTTGTGGAGAAGGCATTAAAAAGAGAATCAAAGAATGTCTTTTACATTACAGATAACTCAAATGTGCAGAAGGACTCCCTATGTCCTGGTGTGTTTGCTAAATTCATAATTCGGGGAAGAGGTTGGGCAGGTGAGGTCACGGACAAAAAATTCAGAATTGAACGTGGCTGTTAATGACAAATCACAAAATGGTGCCCAAACCAGTTCATATTCAAAACCCTAGAGTCACTTCTGGTCAAATTCTACTCCTGCATTGGCTATAAAGGTAAGGAGACTGCAGAGGGTCACACACAGCAAGTTCCTTGGCTGGACTGGGGTTAAAAAGAAATGATGATTCCCTTCAAAAATGCTACTGACACCAAAGGAAGATGCTTCTCACAGTGATCTATTCTGATCTATCCTCCACCTCTTTTCTCTTACCAGCAAAACTGCTAACAGTACCAACACTTCTGTCCTCATGTGTAAGCATCAGAATTGGATGTAACAATTCCCACCTTCCCTGGTGCTCTGAATTTTGCCTCAACAACACAGGTCCTCACAGAGCCACAACATCCCTGGTGGGCATCAGGAATTGGAGCAGACTCTGCAGTGATGCCCAGTGTCCACATTCAACCCAAGCTCTGGAAAGGAACAGAAAATGTGGGCATTTTTTTTAACTGACAGCAAGAAGGGACAGAGACAGCAGTCCACAAAGAGTAAAACATATTATATAGATACTATAGCAAAATAATTGTTTCAGTTGTTGCTGGAACATAAAGACATTTATTTATTAATTTTCTTTTGAGGTTTGCAAATGCTTCATACTAGTATATAGTAGCCTAAAAAATAAAGAAGGTTTGTGTTGTGTCTGCCTGAATTTGTGAGGAATGAATTGTCTCTAATTCTGCTAGTTTATGTAAAGGCCGGGGTTCCCTAGCACTTAATGTACTCTGGACCATATGGGATGAGATCACACAGAGGACGCGCTCATGGTCCTAAAACTGTTCTATGAATTTAAACTAAATATTTCAAGTAAAGTAAAATAGTAATAAAGCAATTAGGGAAAGAAGTAATTAACAAAAGATTTCTAGTCTAGTTTAGATTCAAAATCCTACAAGAACTCACATCAAGATATTTCTGATACTCAGTACAGGTCCAGGTAGGGCAACTTGATTTTCAGAAATGTTATACTTTGATATTCAAGTTTGGTCACTCGTGAAATAGAAGGCACCCCCAGCTCCTCCTGGCTTTGAAAAAGGGAGTCGCAGAGTTTTGTCAGAATTGCAGCAAGTGAGGGTGTTGAGAAAGTCACTTGTTTGTAAACAAAGCATTTTACAGTTCCTTCAAGACAATTTAAGTGAGGCTATGTCATATAAAGCTCCTCTGGGTGCAGCAGCACACAAAACAAAGTCACTTCTGCTACTGCACTTTATTCTGTTGTCATGTTAAAAGCAATGAATTTATTTCCCCCTCTCAGCCCTCCCTCAACTGCTGCAGCCCCGCAGTAAATCAAAAAAGTAAACTCTCTTTCTCATTGTGCAGGGCTTACTTCCAGGCCTCTACAGTTTCCACAGTAACTAATTAGAAATTTGCATCTCTAAGAGAGAATTATTTAATACTGATGTAAGCCCTTTTATTCTTTGGAGCTTGGCCTTTTGCTTCTCAACTTCTGGTAGATGTTGGGCCTTAAGGTCATACTGTACAAACTCTGAATGTAGGTGGCCCTAGTCTTGCTTTTTCATTTCGGATGATTCATATCCTGTGAAGAAAATGTCTTGCCAGGTTTTTGTTGAATGGCATAGATTTGAAAGGCAGCACCCAATTCATTTAGTAGCCATTTGTTTTAAACTGTAACATCTTCCCCATTCCTCATTAGCTAACTCTTGTGTAATTGAGTCATGCATTTTTAGCCTTGTTAAACCAATGGAGTTAGGTCACCCTGGTGCACCCTTCCCATTAGTTCCATTTACTTTCGCCTTGCTTTCTGAGGGTAAGAAGCAAGCTTTTCCTTTTGCATGGCAGAAAAGAAAGCCTCATGTACTTGAAGTGCACAGACATTTCCTTTGTAGCTTTGTCACAGGTACTGTAAATCCAACACACTGTTCCATAGCTTCAGAGAAGATATAAAGACTGAGAGAACCAGAGGCTGTGAATTGAACAAAAACCTTGCTTCATGTTGCTGTTAAAAACTGCTTGAACATTATTGGCCCAAACCAGCAAGGATCCCTTGCACAGAACTGCTTGTTACCTCAAGCTTCTGGTGACTTCAAACAGCTTTGGACCAGTCAATTTGCCCATTTAGACTCATCAGTTTTTTGGCTGTTTCTTTCCTACATACGATCTGTAAAGAAGCACAGTGATTACCTTTTTTACCATTACATGAATATTGTCTCTCTCTTCCAGTGTCCAATCTTTATACTGCTGTACCTAAATGGACTTCAGTGAGGCCCATCTTGCAACGTTATCAATGGCAGGGGAACAGAGATGCTGATTTCTTCTTACTTGCATTTTTTTATTCAAAAAAGACATCATAACTGAAGTGAAATGACTGGCACCCACAACATCCTGTAGCAAGAAGTTCCACAGCTTAACTCTGCATTAAAGAAGTCATATTTGAAGATGTTTTACTAAGGCAAGTAGGAGAAAGGATTTACTGCAATCTGTTTCTCCTTAGTTTGAAAAAAGTACACAAGCTTTTATCTTACTCTTTATTAGGACTGTGGTTCAGATGCACTTTTTAGTGTCTTTTAGTTAGTGACTGTGTGTTATTATATTAATATTATATTTTTATTAATTTATTATATTAATAGCTTAAAAGCAGAATGTCAGCCCTAATTCTCATGATCTCATGACTCTTGCTGCAACTGAATGATGCAATGGGTTACCTGCCCATAATCATATGAGCCATATAAGAGGCTTTAAGGCATCCTGCCTGGCTGTCAGTTGTTTCTTCAGAAGGGCACCTGCCTCTTGTAGGCCTGTGTCAGATTTGCCACCCACCTTGTCCATTGAAGCGCATCTTTAAGACAGTACCTTTCTGCGAATATTATAAGAGATTATCAAGATATAATACTCCTCGTGGCATCTGAGGAGTCTTCGCCTGTTGTGAGGACAGGAAGAATCTAGGATTCTGCTCTCCCTTCTGCTCTTGGATGGGACCCACAGCTCTTACACATACACAAATAAGCAAAACTCAGAGAAGAATGCTATCCACTGCCCAATTACTCTCTCTTCAGTGTCAACCTGTGACAAAAACAAACAACAAAGTGTAGATGCCTCATGCCGTTATGCTAACAAGGTACATCATCTGAAGATAAGTCCTTAGTAGTGTAAGCTAACTCAGTAAAAAAAAAAAAAATCAGCATCATCCACTCAGGCAGTGTGATAGAAATGGTTAAACAAGAGCTCTATAAAAGGGAGAGCCTCTTAGGAAAATTTGTGATACTTTTAAATACCTGTGGGTCAAAAACTCTTTTCTTGGATAACCAGTTGATTTCCTTTTTTCAGTGTTAGTGCTTAAGTTCATTCTAAATATTTCACTAAGTCAGAATATTTCAATGCTTTCGTACTTTGATGTAAAAATAAATTGTTCTTTTTAGTTGATAAAGAAAAACAGTTACAGATATTTAAATGTCTACATAAGAAGATAGGTATGCACAAACACATTCACATATTTCCTACTGACTTGGCTTGACGACTGTTCCATATATTTTCCTGACTTTTTCAAACTCAAATGAAAAGATGTGTTTGGGATGAAGCAAAACAAACAAATGAGTTGGCATGAGAAGAGCTTTTTAGGAAAGGTTATGATTCCAGCTGGACAAATAATGGGAATAATTACCTATATCTGCGTAGAAGCTGAACAGCTTTTGATTCTGCCCTCATCACTTCTCTRTTCTTTTTTTCATTTCTAAGAATATTTACTAAAACAGATGTTTCCACTTCTGCATGTGAACAAGTGGTTGCCGCATCAAAAACCAACCAGCCAAACAAAAAACCCACAAAACTTTCTTTTGGGGTGAGGGATTTTCTGACAATCCTTCTTTCTTTTTGAAAACCCTTTAAGCAGTATAGTATTTGCACAAACACATCACACTCCTAAAAGTGGCAAATCCCATCAGATGTAACTACTCACCACATATCTTTCAGTGAGTGAAAGCAGGAGGAACCATGAAATTTAAGTTRTAACTGCATCCATATGACAGCCACCCCTGCTAAAGCTGAAGTGCAACAGAACCCCTGCAGAGACCTCCTGGGCTCAGCAAATCCTCTTGCTGCTTCTGCTGTCAACTGCTCAGCTGCAATTACTTAGTCATAGGCAAGGTAGTAAAATGGGAATTTCCCATTAAGATCAACCCACCTTCACTGCATTCCACTCCCTAGAGGCATCTCAATTTAAGCCACTTCATTAACGCCTACYTGTTGAAAGCTATTAGTTGGTCAGGTAGGTGATCTGGTGTCAGAAAGGAAAGAACAGATAGCTTTATGTGGTTGATATTACTAATTAGGGTCATTAGAATGAGGCTAGACAGTTCAGGTACCTGCACACCAAAGCTAGAAATGGGCTTTGCAGTGAAATGGTAAGAAGATGTATATCTAAGTGCTTCTAATTAGATTAGTAGGTTTCTGTGCTCTGGTCTATCCTGTAAGTCAGTCAATTAAGGTACATTTTAGTAGCGGGGTCTTTCATGGTATATATCCCAAGGCACCACACAAACTAATAAAATTAACAGCTCATGTAATTATTATGGAGACCTAGTTATTTCTTTCTAGGTAAGATTTTATGCTTTCCTCTGTGAGTCTGGTTTAATCCTTCCTGCCATCAATCCTGTTGGGAAAAGTTCTGCTATCTCGAAATCTGCCTGTGTGGCTCAGGACAAAGTAAGTAACTATTGCTTCTATTGCCTTCCTGTCTCCCCGTGTGACCCCTTTTTTTTTTGGGGGGGGGGGGGGGGGGTGTATGAGTAGTTCATAACCTATAGAAGCACTGTATAGATGCTTGAGGAAGAAATTCGTATGCACTTTAAGATACTTCAAGAATTTTTCATAGTCAGAAAGCTATTTCTTACCTCAGAAGTTAGCCTGATGTAATTCATCTTTGCACTTGTACCTAGTACAGTCCTGGTCTTCACAGTCAGCACTGCAGTATGTCATCTCATCCTAAACCAGCACATCTAACACAAAGCCCTCAAGTAAATTATATTGGACTAACATCCCAGAGAGTATTATCAATACTACTTCTGTACTATAGTCTTTTAATAAAATGAGTCATTTCACAATTATGCTTTATTTATTATTGTTATCTTGGCATAAAATGTCCAGAAATAAATATTAGCCATACGTATATGCTTATATAAAAATTGGTTATAGGAGATCTAATCTAAATATAAAAATGCCTCTGCATGCAGGTATAAAAAAAAAATAGAAAACAGATTGAGAAAAACATATTCAATTTCTCTAAATTAAAGAACCAGAAGTGAATACCATAGTAACCTAATAGTTGTGCTGTTTCCTTTTTTTTTTCCCCTCTCTCTCCACTAAAACAGAGTTTAGCTTTAATTCATGACCATCCAGAGAAATTTAAGTTTACAGCACACCAGACATGGGCTATAAAAGTTTCACCATGTTGCTTATCAATTGTGACCTGAAGGGACAATCAGAACTGCATATTGAACATATATTTACCGCTACTGCCATGTCTGTTAAAGCAACTGAAAGGCATGTGACGTGTGACTCCTGTCAGTTAATGCATAAGCCAGTGAAAAAAGGCCATTCAATTTTAATCATAGTTGCAATGAGTAGATTTATAGACTGGACACTTTATTTACACAAACATTCACCTAATTGGTGTCAGTATGACCGAGAYCTGACACTCTCCATTCTAGGGTGTTTTCACACTGGGATGCTACAGGATGGGGCCTAGAGCGGATTTAACCTGGGAAAAAAACTCTAGTGTAAGCAAATGAAGCCAAAGGACCTATGAGTGTTTACACATGCCAAGGATGCAACTCAGTGTACCTCTAAATATTTCACAAGGCACCATATGACATGAGGAGGCTGCTATGTAAATTTTTGTAACTACACCAGAGTTCTGCATTTCAGGCAGTTCAAATTGTCACTCATATTTAAGTCTCCAGTGCACTTTACCCCTGTTGTCAAGAGTAACTGCCTGAAAGAAAAAAAGGTCAAAAAGTTTACAAACAATACCCTCTAAGACCATGTTTCATTTGATGATGATTAGATCTAAGTGCTTTTCTTTCAAGCCACCATGCCATGTTCCTTTGCTGAAATCTAATGTGCCAAATGATCTTCCCCAATCCCATGTTTTCAGCTGAGTCACGAGCCCTTTTAACTCAGTTTAGGAATATGAACAGCTGCTCCACCTTTACGTCCTTGATAGCGTTGTCACAGGCAGCTAAAACGTGCCATACTAAAAGGCTTGGAACAATTCTGTCTAGTTCAGAGCCTGATGTTCCTGAATCTGGTGTTAAGCAACTTGATTTATCTCATATGGAAAGGATCTGTCCACTTCCTACTGTCATCGTTGTGACAGGCCTTCATGAGCCCACTGTATATGAGCTCTTTAAGGTCCACAGCAACGTTTCTGTAAAGTTTGAGATTAAAATAATAATTATAATGAAGCAAACAAGCATTATAATCAGAAAGAAAAAGCCTGATCACCTCCTCCTCGCTACTGTGTACTGAAGAAATTATGCTGTTCCTCCTTATAAATAATCGGGGTGTGCAACGTGTCATTCCTATTCAGTGTTTGTGGGTTTTTTGGTGCTTATTGATGCTGCATCTGTTTTGTCAGTGCGTCAGCTAATGGAGAAAGTTAATTGTGTTGGTTGTAAGGCCACCTGTCACACACATGCCTCATTTCCATACTAATAGCCCAACAGTGGCAGGCAGTGTACTCCTCTGCAGTAACAGATACAGCCTCTTTGGAAATGTGGGCCAAATGTGCCCATGCAGCAACTGCAGGCCTCTGCTGTGAATGCCTCTAGTGCTGTGGCAACCCGGGCTTGCATTAACCTCCTGCTGACACCCTCAACAGGGATTTTTTTTTAGGCATTTGGAAACGTGCTCCATGTTAGGCTTTAGTGAAGCCTGTGGACAGTGAGCAAGCATCCAAGCAAGCAGCTCACAGACCTCGGCCTCTCTAGCGGGTTTGGCACCCTCACATGTGTGGGTGAGACCCACTTGTCCTCTCTTGTAGGCTGTGTCTTCAGCAGGGAGGAAACCAAGGTGGACATCTCTCCACAAAGAAAAGACTGGGCTGTGCTGAGCTCCATCTGACTATTTATTCCTTTTGAGGTTTCAAATTGGTCACTTGGTGGGTGCTCTAGGCGCTTGAAGTCACTAGGTTCACAAGGATGGCAAGGGTCCGTTTAAAGACCACCTCTTTTGTCTTTTTTGCTAACATTTCAGATGAGGTAGATGATGCAGAACACAGCTAAGGATGGAATACAGGCCCACTGCTGAGAAAAGCATGGCTGCTCTGGACTGCAGTGGGCCCCAGAGAAACTTTTAAATTATTTTGCACTTGGATGATAGAGCTAGTGCCAGAAAAGCTGTAATTAATAAATATTTTATTATAACATATGGGATTCTGTTCTATTCAGCTAAAATGGTGGGATGTTTTCCCTCCTCTGTTTTTTTCCCCTCTTTTTATGCAGATTACACGAGTAAAGAGATTTATTTTGAACCATCAAACCTGTTGTTGATCAAAATCCAGAATTATTTGACTTTCCATGACATTCTCTGTCCTGTAGGAATCCCTCATAAACCTTTGTCAGAATTTACAGAGAAGATATGGCTTATCAAGTAATATTTGGCATCCTGAGGACTTAAGAGGAAACAGCCGTTCAGGTTTTCTAAGTCACTGTAACTGAACTGCTAGAGGTACCAGATACACCTTCGGCTTTTAAAGGAATATTCCATAGACTAGGAGAGCAGTAATGAGTGATCTGCTACTCCTTTACACCTATTTGCTAGCATGTTAGGTAAAGAAAATATTCTGTATATAAAGGATTGCCTAATAGTATAAGCCCACGATGCAGAGAATCAGACTGCGATCATGTCAGGAAAGCAATTGTTTGTATCTATTATGAATGAAGGAGCTGGCYAGAATAATTGCTGCTTCATCAGTATTAGCTGCAAAGATGAATAACAGAAAAGGGAAACGGCAATGGCATGGCAAGATCTGTGACCAAGTTCTTGCCAGCCTGAGAGTAACCAGATTTCATCTTCAAAACTGCACAGCTGCAGGGATTTCCAGTTTCTTTACCGAGCCTCTCAACAGGTCCCTGTAAACATCTGTGTGGCAGCTGCTGTAGTTATCCAGCTCATCCCTTCAGACCCATGGGTGCAAGGGCATCCCTAGCCAGCCTCCTTGCAGAGGCTCTGCACGGGCACTCAGAGCTACTCAGCCAGCTGAGCAGCCTCATCCACACTGTCCCTGAGGAAAACCTCTGACAGGGCAGGACCCAGGGCACCCCAACTGGGTAGGAGCCAAAGAGCTCATCTCAGCTCCTAGGTCAGATAGGCATGGTGAATTAGCAATGTTGTCTAAACAGTTAGTGATGAAAGAGAGTCCATTGCAAGTTACCCCAGGTATTGACACATCATCAGCAAAATCTATGCAGGCATATGATTTGTCTACATCATAGGTTATTCATAGGCTATTTTCACTTTCCTTTGGTCTTTGRGTCCTGTGGTTCCCATTTTTCCCTGTTTTCTTGCAACCATATAGACTAGAAACCTTATCTTATTGGAAACAGGGAGAACAGATGCTGATGTTCTGATGGACCTTAAGCTGAACAGTGATAGAAAAGGTGACTAAACTAGCTTACTCCCCCAAAGAGTTCTGTTAAATCAAAATTGTGATTACTTTAAGAAATTCCTTAGAATAAACAAACTGTACAGAAAAAAAAAAAAAGATCTGAAACCCATATGTATGTGCATATATATATATATATATGCATGCTTTTCTCTCTGTTTTCTCCTACAGATTATGCCATGAGATCACTCTGCTTGGTAAGTAGTCTTGCATCTCTTGAAAGAAGATTTGCTGGTAAGTTTGAGAGAGCATGTTCTGGTTCACAAACAGCTTTCAGTCTTTCAGGCTGATGCATCCATTCTTTCTACGGCTGTTTTCATGGAGAATCATCTTTTGAAATATTTTGGTGTTGAGGTTTGTTTGCTTGTTTTATGTGGATGGCTGAGTTAAAAGACTAATCAAACATTTACAAATGCTAGAGCTTTATAACCTGTTCATCTACAGGACAAAGGCTGCCTCTTCAGACTGTTTACAAATTACTAGCTTGCATTTGGATGAAGCAAGAAGCTTACACTGTAAAAAAGATGCTGCCAGTGCTGCCCGGGCTGGGTGATGATAAATGCTTGACCACTTGGTTCACTTCATCACAGGCAGAGCTGCTTGCAGTCATGCTGCCAAGGGGATGAGCTTCCTGCCCCTCTTCCTCCAGCTGAGCAGACCTCTAGCCCTTAAGTTAGAGGGYGGTCCCCAGTGTCCAGGTGGGTGCCCCTGATGCTCAGCAATTGCAGTGACAAACGTGAGCACCTAGGTGTGCCAGGGAGAGGTTTCTCATCTCTTATCACGGGGTTTAGAAAGGAATAATAGYACTTTGTGTCAAGAGAAACTACGTAGTTAACTGAATTTTCATGCTGTGTGGAAAGGCTGTGATGGAGGTTTCAGCTCTGTAACACTGTCTGTTTGCTTCACATTAGCACAAAAGGAAGCTGCAGGCACTGCCAGTGAGTCCCAATGGCATTTTTTGATGACCAAGGAGCAAAATGACTCCAGAATGCTGAGGGCCTGTTTGGCCTCTGAAGTCTATTGCACCATCTGGCTAAGCCTGGCAGCTTTTGTGGCATATCTCCCAACCTCTGTCCATCTGACTTGCATCTTTTCTATTTCCTTGGTCTTGATTTCAGGCCATATTCTCCTCGCTTAGCAACTCTCCATTACTGCTTATTCACACCACCTTTCCAACCTGTTTGTTGAGCAACCTTGTTCCCTTAGCTGGACCATATCTTGATCTTTAGTCACTTCCTTCCCCTTCTGCTCCTGTTCACTGTTCCCACTGGCTGCAGTATCACTCTTCCTCCCCACGTCTCTCATTCAAGAACTGCATCCTCTACAACTCTGGATGTGGATGGCACTATTGAGAGCAGCTTAGTGCCTAGCTGCAGTCTGCATCTACTTGGGGCTTCAACTGCGWGAATATTCCTATCCAGTTATGCCTTGATGGGTGTCTAACATCTTCTGAAGGTCTGAGGAACTTATATCTTAAGCTTGAGTGTGTTCTAACTTTTTCCAGGGTGATTGTTGTTTTTCCCCCATGAGAAGGGTATACAACTAGCTCCAAAAATCCTGTGCAGACTCTTGTTGGGATAAGAGAATGCTTAGTTCCTGGATCGGGGCACACGTCTACCATGTTTCAGCTGCACATTTAGAGAAAGACCTGATGCACACTATAACATGTCCTTCTGTGTACCTGTTTCCAAGGGAAAAAAGCTTTAGAGTACAAGACAGAAGAGATGTGCAATATCCTCCAACAGGCCCCCAGCCTGCACAGTGACCTGCCTCAGATCCTGTGTGCTCTTGACATAGCCACAAAAGTTATCAGCGCTTGAAAACATGACAATAAAAGATTCTTAGAAAATTTAAACCCTTTAACATTAACACAATTTATTTTTCTCATTGCCTCTAACAAGGTTTTTTTTTGTGAGAAAAAAAACTCTAGCACAGGATAGCTTTAGGTATGGAAATTCTCACTTCCTTACATGCAGTCACAGGTTGAAAAAAAAATAGACTGGTTTTATCAACAACTTTTCTTTAAGACTGGCACTCTAATTATCACTTTAAAACTCTGACTCTTGATATCACTTTGACTGACCATAGGATGTGTTTTCCCTCTTCTGCCTAACTCCATTGTTCTTCTGTATCAAGAGCTTTCCAGACTATAGCCTGTCTCTTTTTAGGATACATGCATTGCCCTGATAAATAGACTCATTTTATATATGTACATATTTATATATACATAAGTCTGAAATTCATTTATATGTGTCTCATATGTCACTATATAGTTACTGAACATATAGTACATTCATAAATGCTGAAAYGAAAACAAGTATGATTTCTAGAAACTATAAAAAGTTTATTTTTAACCAAAAAGAATGATCAAAAAACTGAATTTTCTCCATCTCTTAAATTTTCTATTTTATTTTTTAAGAATAAAACAAAACGCAAAATTTGAGTTTGGGTCTTAAAAAAGATCCCAGTAAATTCTCTCCTGCTGCTGAAAATGTATATTTTACATTTTTCTCTTTTTTTTCCACAGAAATATTTGTGATTTCTGAGCCAACACAGTAGCTGACAGTGTGCTACCTACCACTCTACCACACTATGTGCTGTGTTTTCATCGCAGAGTGCCTGAGACTGCATGATAGTGTCTCTAACTTTCCTCCACACAGTGTCAGTATTGTTCTAATTCCCTTTTACCCYGACATGAGTTTCTGTGTTTGGCATATCTTGGCATTGTGAACTCAAGGCTTTCTAAAGAAGGGCTCAATTTACCCCTGATTTACCCCTATAAATCAGCTAATAAACTATTGTTAGTGCTGGTGTAGTTACACTTCATGGTGACAATGGGGACAAAATACACTAGTATAGGCAGAGGAGTTGCAATGTTGAGGATTAAAATGAGCAAGACTTCCTTATTTTAAGAATATATGGGGAGTCTAAAGGAGAAGATCTACAGGATAACTTCTGTGTTTGTGATTTTTATCACTGTTTTACTTCAGTGCCTGCTATGAATGAGCAGCTTATTTGTTGTAATGTGTGATCTCTATCTCCTTTTATTTTTTTTTCTTTATATAGACTATTTTTTTCCTTCTGTATGTTCATTTCTCTTTCTCCCTCTTTACACAAGTCAATGTATTCAGTCAGAAGTCACTTAAAGACACCATCTTGTCTCATCCGGCTGGGCCAGAACAAAAAAGAAATCCCTTTATTTTCTTGCATGAAATACCTGCAACAGAGATTAGATAGACAGTGGTTTAATGATGTTGCTCTTTTTTCTCCATACCATGGCAGCAAGTGAGTGGAGCTCTTCTACCTAACCATGTCCCACTCCACCTACTATCTGCTGGGTGATATTTATATAAAGAGGGAAGTAGGCCTCATTCCTATGAAAAAAGCAAGGACTTCTCCCACGAGGACAAGCCCAAGCCTTAAGGAGGGTCAGGCATGCAAATAGGATTTTCTCCTTCTCAGAAACTGTTGTACTTGTGCGGCTTTCCAGTCTAGCATGGTCCTTTATTCAGGCTCATAATAATGATACAATTGGGTCCTTAATGATYATGGAGGGTCCCTTTCTGCTGTTTTTAGTGATGAAAGGAAGTCCAAACTATTCAGACAATGACTGAGGCCCACAGTTATGTTCTGTCCCTCCTCAGTTCTTCCCAAATACATATTTCCTAGGAGGATAAAAATCAAGTGAAGTAAAAGAGAAGCATGCAGTTAAAAATTTGAAGTATTTATTTTTTTTTTTCCTTGGGAAATTTCTACCCAGAAACACTACAATTGCTTGAGATAAATGTAGCAATAAAGCAACTATCTGACTGCCTGGCCAGCTGTATCAGTAAGAGCCTGCTAGGTGGTCTGTGGAGCTGTGTTATTAAGAACGAAACAAGAGGAAACAGCCTGGTGTTTCCTCTTCTTTAAGCTGAGCAGCGAAGCCTCAGTCAGGAAAGATGTCGCAGCCAAAGAAAGTGTCAGCCTCTTTTAACACTACATAATGCAGCTCGGGCTCCTGCCAAATCGTAATGTGCTGGAACAGACGGAGACGGAGTGCCGGGGGAAGTGCCATGCAAACTGCTAAGGGATGTAGCAGCGAGACCTGAAACTCCCCCACACGGTCAGGAAATCCTTCCTTTTCCATGTGTGGCAGAATGTTTTGCTTGTCTTTTCTGTTTTATTTATCTATTTATTTATTACTTTTCAGGCCCTCAGCTCTTGGCATGCAGCCCAGCCCAATGAGATATCCCAGGGTCTTGATGTTACAGTACCATGCTTGTTCAATGAGTAGCTGCAGGAAAATAAGTGCAGTCCTGTTTGTGTAACTCTAAAGTCGACCTTGTTGAATTAAAAAAGAGAATGGTRGCAATAAGGCTATTAAGTATTTACAGAGAAATTAATAATCAATGCCAACAACCGATTGTTGAGGGAATTCAATCTCATATTTCAAAGCTTAAGGCAACCTCTGATTTCTAAATGCCTTACTCTGAGAGCAGCACATACTTCTGCCACTTACTAATGCTTATCACAGTTTGTTTGTTTGTTTGTTTGTTTGTTTGTTTGTTTGTTTGTTTATGAAGCACTCTGGCTCAGTCATTGACGCAGAAAGGAGAGGGTGTGAGATGGACTTCAGATCTCCTCATGCAAGCAATGACTGTCTCTAACACCAGTGCTTTAATATGCACAAAAATGTTTTCCCACAGCCACTTTTTAGATTATTATTAAAAGTTATTATTAAAAAATTAATATTGTACGTTATTAAAGTGTAAGTATAAAAATCAGCTTTTGGAATTCATTGCTGGGGAAGTTCATAGAACAGTTCATAACAGTTCATTCAGTCAAGACTCCATGCTTTGGATCTGCTTGTATAATATTTGTCCAATACCCAAGCATTTTGTCTTCAGTCACTAAAGAGAGATTGAATTCCRTAATAAAAACCATTTGTCACCGGGCTGTGATTTTATCACAGTTGCAATTTCACAGTAATAGTAAAAGACCTTGCACTGATAAGCAAATAGTATTCACCAGATTTTTGGCACAGAAAACATGCTGACTGTGTGCAGTTTCAGAGCAGTAATTTCTTCCTGAAGATTATACAGCATTGCAAAATATCATTGCATGACAATCTCACTTCTCATGAGTAAAAGAATTTCCATTTCTGACTTGATAAAAATATCTGCCATACTCCCACTTGCAGCTTACTTTGCTCCTCTCTGTTGGATTAATTTTACTTCTTTGTATTATCTCCTCCTAAGTCACTTTCAGACCATATTGAAGAAAGGAACTAGAAAGAGAGAAAAATAAAGACAGAGATAGGGACAGAGACTTCCTCTCGAGCTAAAGWCTTTTCTGTCGGGAATAGGAGCCCTATTCCTGACAAACCCTATGACATCAGTGAGTAAGACGAGGTATAATCTCTCTGCTGTATTATGTAGTGCCATAGTTAGCTAGTCACTTTTCTAACACAGTGCTGCATTTCATTGGTGTGGGACACAGATATTTATGACTGGCAGAGCTAAACACAAAACCCTGCTCCAATCTGCAGCTGGAATGAGGGATTTACTTCAAGCTAATAACTTCTCTAACTGAACGTTAAGTCACCATATTTCAATTTTGTCCATTTCTCTCTCTCATGACTCTTCTAAACAGGCTGCAGCTCAGATTCACCTGCACGTGGCAGAGATCTATCACTCAAGTACCACCTCCTCACTGAAAACACTGGGTGRGGGGTCACATTCCCATCTCCTGCATAACCATACACCTGAAATAGCTTTGCTGAACTCTCAGAGTTGCTCTAAACCAATAAAACTGCCAAGCTGACATTTACTCCTTAGCCTTCCTCTCAAACATCATGCCAGCACTCAGAGGCCTTGGTGTGCCTTTGCTCCAAAATGTGGTTATCACTGCCCAAACCCCCAGCTCAGGACCGAGATGCTGAACTTGCTGTTTTATCTTGCATAAGCTTTGAGAAGAAACATCTAGGGAACACTTCCCCMCMCACACACACTTTCCTTCCCTCTTCCCACAGTGATTTCCAGGGCCTCTAACTACATCCATTTCCCCAAGCATGAAAGAACAAGGAGTTGAATTGCTGTTCATCCTTCAGCCTCCAATATGTACATATTTTGGGGCACCCCTGAAGGCAAAATGACATCTGCATTCTCAACACTATAGAATGAAAACACAATGCTTTAAAGCCTCTCAGAAAATCTACAGGACAGTTAATATGATTTAAGCCTATATTTAAATTTTATGAGACTCATTTTCAAGGCTAATAACCCAGTTTACTGTGCACAATATCAAATGCAAATTTTATTACTGACTTGGTAAAAAACAAGACGATATTCATTAGCATATCTCAGTGCATCACACTTTTTAGCCAAAAGGTGCACCAAGAGTAACAGTGGGAGTTTTTATATGTGCTGTAAATTACAGTTACTATCTCATTAGATAAACACATTTAAAATCAGGTTATCATTCACTTATATATCAGAAAGTTGTTTGTTCAATTGCAGCTAGTCTCGTATTACAACATATGGTGCATGAAATTCTTAGACTAATAAAATTTCAAGGTACAGGGAGCTAGTGTCTTGGAAAAAACTGTTTCTGCTCAACGAATGGCTCGATATAATCTGTAATTGCTCTGAAACAATTATGCAGCAGGCTGTTTTGTACTTAATAGTATTTACATCCTTGGGTTTATTAGCAACAAAATCTAAGTGGAACTTGTGAAAGAGAAATTAATTTTTCTGCTAAAAGATGTAAACTTTTAAGTTAAAGATCCAGCAGATTGTGGAAATCTAGAATATATGCAATAGTCTCTAATTTAACTTACTTCCTGTTGAAATGTTTCATCATTCTTTTTGACACCTGCGCTAGGTGGATTACCCACATCTAAGTAAATCCATACAAATTCCACTGACATTTGTCGAATTCCTCCAGATTTTTACCAGTTTGGACAAGTATATTTTTTGCTTTATGCATGTACTTTAACTTTGTCATCTTCTGGAAATACTATACGAGTAATAACAAATGTCCAGGTATGTTACTTGAAGTCAAATCGAAAATTCACAGTTATGAAGTTCCACATACTGAGATTAAATATGTTCAATTTGCTACAGTCAATGTCTTCTTTTTTGTAGCAATTGTAGTATGTGAATGAGTTCAATCAGTATTTTGTACAATTTGATATGCTAGCTATCCCTTCCAGCTAAATGTGAACACAAGTGGCAGCAACACTAGAGTCTGTTATCAGAAATGCCCTGACTGTTTTCTTCCTCCTCTGTACTGATGCCCTCAGGATGGCTGCAGCCATACAGCATTACTGTTTATTTTATTTATTTTTGCTTTCATTAACCTATTCTTAAATACTATAACTAAAAAGGCCTATCTTTGAGTTCAGCTTTACTTATTTGTGCCTTATGATGTGAGTTCACTAATTTTCCAGTTACAGTAAAACCTACAATGAACTGCACTGAATTAATTGCTAAAAGTTTTCCCATTTCACACTCCTGGCTCCAGCTCTGCCCTGGATTATTGTGTACCAAATGGTATGSGCCCAAAATCTATGRGCCCAGATGGGATGCACCCGAGAGTGCTGAGGGAACTGGCCAAGGTTATTGCTCAGCCTCTCTCCATCATCTTTCAGAGGTCATGGAGAGCAGGGGAGGTGCCCGAGGACTGGAAGAGAGCCAACGTCACTCCAGTCTTCAAAAAG
>NW_020455777.1:1600409-1642203 GCF_003342845.1 Nothoprocta perdicaria | reverse complement strand
GAGGTCTTCAAAACCCGCCTGGATGGCACCCTGGGCCACATGCTGTAGGTGTGCCTGCTTGAGCAGGAAGGTTGGACTAGATGATCTGTAGAGGTCCCTTCCAACCTTAAATATTCTGTGAATCTGTATGTTACCATCATCTGCCATGTTTGCAAAAGTAACAGAATGATAAAACTTTAAGTTTTCAAAGAATCTGCAACAAGTAGATGCAAACTAATACAGCTTGCCCGCTCTTTTAAGATCCTTAAAAAACTACCAGTTCGCTTGTCCCCCACCTGACAAGTGTCAGTCTCTGTTACCTATAGCTTATATATATTTTCAAGAGCCTTTATGCTTCTCTGAGAATCTCTTCAAGCTACTTCAAATCTTTGAGCTTACTGACATCCCTTTAGAGCAAAGACATCCTTTTCCCTTCATGCTCACACAGCACCTAGCACAGCAAGTCTTATCTATGATAAGGTACTCGCAGTACTGCTGCAAAGTAAATAGTATTAATAGTATTCAGTATCTGGCACAAATGATTTGCTAAATTACATTGATATTTTATGTTTTATAGCATCTACAAACACTATAAATGCACAATACACAGTTCAATACAGTAGAAATGCAACAAAAGAATCACCTGCTTCACACAGTATAAGAGTTTACCAATCAGTTATGGCATGAACAGGGTTTTTATGAATTTTGCCTAAATTTGTATTCAGTAAATGTTGCCACACCAAGCTATGCCTGCACATACTAATGATGGAAGGAATTAGTTTTAGGTAATACATCCATTAAAAAAGACCCCTTTGACCACAGGAAATATGGCTAAGCAAACTTTAACAAGGGTGGATGTAGCCACAGGCTGATGGTGAAAGGGATTTGCAGCCATGTGAGCTGGGTGCAGCACACTGGGTAGTACTCATAGAGGTTACAGCTCCCCTGTTATTTGTGCTAATACTGGTATTAGTCCCACATCTGAAGAGTTTTCACACAGAATCTCTCTTGACTGTTCCCAAGATCCATTCCCCTATCCCAGTCTTTCTGCCTTGATATTTCACAGCTCATCCCCAAATAAATAAAATTCAGCCACTTTCCATATCAGAGAAACAAATCACTGTACTCTTTTTTACAGATCCTCTGTCAGCCCAAATGTTCTGGGACAAGTGGAGGGTGGCACAGTGACTCACCAGCTCTGGGCAAGGTACCCAAGCCCGTGTCCCAGCAGGGCTGCCTGTGTGTTGCCCACCCACTCAGCCAAGGTGCTCAGGCATTCAGCAGCCCAGTGACATTTGATGTGTGGTCCCAGCTCCTAGGCCAGGGCTCAGGACCTGCTTTCAGGTTTCCTCTTCTGGAGAACTCATCATTTGGTAACACAGTCAGCTCTCAGGCAGAGAATAACATCCATTTTTAGTCTTGTTTCTGTTTTTAATAACTTTATACCCAAGTAAAATCATAGCAGGCTCTGTTAAGTCTGGGTAAGCAGCTAAGAGCAAAGCACACAGGAAAAACTCTCCCATCTGACTAATTCAGCAACTTTCTGCCTTTCTTTCCAAAACCACCGCTCAGCTGAGCAGAATTAACACTAAACGAAGCAGTGCCATCTATTGACTACACAAGCTTATGGCCTTGCTGACAACTATGGTACAGACATGTCCTCACCCATCCTCAGGATCCCCCTGTCCCTGTGCCAGGATTCCTTGAACCCCATGCCAGGCACCCATGGGCCCAGTGCTGCCTGTCCCATGGTTACGGGCTCCCAAGAATGTCCCTCCAGGTGATAACCCACTCCTTGCACCTGCCACGCAGCAGCTCTTTGCCTGCCTGCTTTTACAGTTCCCTTTTCCTTACTCACCTTCCTTCCCTGCCATACATTTACATCATTGCTTGGCTTCTGCATCTTGACACTACTGCTGGTGTCCCTCCCAGGGAGACCAAGATAAGGAGAGAAACAGGTCATGTAGGCCTGGTGGACACCAGGACATTCAGGAACATAAGATATATTAAATAAGTGTGAGAAATCAGAGTGCATAAATTAAGAATATTGAATCATACTCAGAGGCAAAGCAAAGAGTGGGGGCTGCAGTTTAATTTTTCTGTGCTGCCTCTGCTTTSCTACAGGATATTAACAGCTTACACATGGTATCAGCAGGAATTGTAGAATTTTACCTGAATTAAATATCTATATTTATGTGTYTTCATCAGTTTTCTCCAGGCAGTTGTTGCATTCATAATGCTAATAATAGACTGTTTTTCCTCCACAGGGGAGGAAGGAAGACTGTAGACAAACGAAGTAACCCAGAGACATCAAAAGGAAGATTAAAAAGATAACAAAGTTTATTTAAATTTGTGTGCAATTAAGTCATCCTTCTTGCCTGTAAATAAAATGCTACAGCAACTTTGTAAAAATAATTATTTCGTACACCAAACATAATCTATCCTTTTACTTGATATAGGTAAAAAGATGTTCTTGATGTGATGTCATACTGAAAAGCCTTGTCTGCACTAATAAAAATGACCACAAAACAGTTCCCTTTTTTTTTTCCCGACGTATACTGACTAGGTAATATTTGAGTTTGAGAGTTTTACTTCCAGAATTAGATATTTATAATAAACTGCCACAAACCACCATTATATTTAAAGTTTCTGACTTCTTTTGCAGGATGAGACACATATATGAAAGTTGAATAGATCTGAATTTGATCCAGAAACATAYAGGAATTATCAAACCAGATAAGATTATTGGATGCTATGACATGCTAGTGCCTCATATAAAACTATCAGCATATGAGAAAAGAGTAAATAAGCCTGCAGAAATTTTTAGAAGCATATGATACGCACTAGACATCCATTCTGCAATCCTCACAATTCAGAGGTTAGCTTATGTTCTGAATTAGAAATCTACAATTATTTCAGTTTTTATTATTCTAACCTGAAATGTTGTTGTTATTTTTATCATTATTCTGCCAGGCTCTGGGTCTCAGGAATCTCCTGAAACAGTGAAATCCACATAAAGTCATGTATCTCCCACAACACTTTGGGAGAACTTATCATTTGATTAAGGGTAAATTTGCCGTCTTTCTTTCCATTATGAAAAGGGAAATTACCAATCCYATCTTAATACCGCTCTGGTCTTATTTGCTATTTGTTTATTCCTACACCACATAGTATTTAAACTTTCTGGAAAGCCCAGACTTTTTGTSTTCCTTACTAGGTAATCTTTTAGACCCTTGTCATTCTCAGGATGGTAGTTGGGGCTGATGGGCTAATGCTCTCTACACACTAAGTTAAATTGAACTCAACCCCAAAATCACACTGATTTATGTTCAATCCTAGTCTGAAATAGCTGCCTTTCTTTCTGAAGCGTTCCTTTGCTATCTTCCTTCTGAAGCTTTCCTTTGCTAACTACGCTGCTGCTTTATGCCTTAGGACTGGATACACTCTCCTTTCCTTTTTCTTTCCTCTACTAACCTGGAAGAAGAGTAGACCTCATATACTTTGGCAGGGAGACAATGATGCTTACGCAGTACTTTCAGCACCCCGCTCCTGATCCAAATGGGAAATGGGGCTGAGTGAATGCCTCCCCACAGCAGAGGAAGGAACTAACTTCAATATCTACATCCAGAAGCCTTTGCAAAGTGAGGAACAGCTGAGCTGGACATCACTGGGAGAAAAAGTGTCCATTTTGTAAAGCTATTGAAAGATATTTATGACTAACACTGTTTGACTCTAAGTCCCAGCTTACTCAGGTGAGCAGCCAGAAGGCGGCAGCACAACCAAGAACTCCCAAGCACGAGGACTAAAGGTTTCAGCTACTTAAAGAGTCCTTTGCCTGATCACCAGAGCTGCAGAGCATCTAGGAAAGAGGCTCTTCCTCATTGGAAAGGAAGGATCAAGGTGGAAATGACTACTAATATGGCTTACTCATCCTTTTCTGAGCTCAGCCTCTCACCTGTCTAGTCAAAGGCTGTGTTTCTGTATGTCCTGCCATATTTAAAACATGAAGATTACAAGGCTTTTATCACTTCTTTCATGTGACTTCTTCAAAGCCACACAGACTCACTTGCTAGGAAGCTCTTCCCTTCGTTTGATCATTTCAGGAAGAAATGGACACCTCCAGGCAATGTTTTTGTCACCTTTCAGAGAAACATAATTAAAACTGCACTAGAAAAAAAAAAGTTTGGAAGTTTACTATTCATGACAGATAAACTGTTATTTTCAAATCACTAGCAACTAATATGGAATTTTTGTCTTGGCACAGTCTGTAATAAACTGCATGACAGTAAATTTTCTTTCTCAAAACTAAGATTAGCTGTCCATGCTGGATTTAGAAGATAGGATAAATCTCCTAATGTATAAAGAAACATAAAGAAACAAGGCCACAGTGTAAGATGTGTGCAGTGCTCCCCTCATCCTCATGTGAGATGTGACAGGAGTCTTCTTCTCTGTGTGAGGAAACTCAATGACATCCTGCTGTTGGAAAAACCGCCTTAAGGAAAGCTTATGGCAAATCAGACCTAGTGCAGAAACAGTTTCCTCTACACAGATTGATCTGCTGTCTACAGTCCCTGGGGTATAGTGCTTTTGGTGGTCAGTACTCCCCCCAGCCATGCCAAAGCCTTTACAGCTGGAACACCAGTAGGGAATTCGCAAACTATTTTTGTTTCCACAGCCACCCTTGTCTAGGGGGGATAATCTTTGAATCAAAAATTATCTCTAATCAAAGTTATAAAAGAAGAGAAAAAAATGTTCTTAAAAAACCTTTTTTTTTTTTAACTCTCTACAACAGTGAACAAATTGTAAGTGAATAAATTCAAATTCAATTCTTTTTATACCATAAAGAACAACTGGGGATTGTTTTTCCTTTAATTTTACAATAAGCTTTTGAAAAACAGAGGTAAAAATCCTGGGTTTTCTTGCTGCCCCATCTTGAAGGCACAGACCTTGCTTCTCTGGAATCAGCTTCTCCTCAAGCTCTTATGCCATGCTTGAAAACATGCAAATTTGTGTATAAAACACACACGTGCAAACAACACGCAGTAAGTGTGATCACTGCTGCAGACTCAATAGCTAAAAGCAGCTAGGAGAGCGATGGTGAGGTCCTGGTGYGAGGAGATGTAACCCACCCTCTGTAGCTCCTGGAGGGTGGTGAGGAAAAGAGACGGCAGCTTCTGGAGAGAAGCGGCGGGAAGGGGTGTCCCAGCGTGCATCCCCGCAAACGCAGCTCACACGGGCGCGCGCGCCGCTGTGCACGCACAAAAACTGTTCAAAGGTGCCTCATTAGGGCCCCCGGGAAAGCTGTTGCTGGGTAAACAAAACTGTTCCAAACGTGTTGGGCATTAAAGTGTGCCCCCGACAGAAGGAGGCGGCGGCAGACTCGGCGACAGCAGGGCGAAGAAGAGAGGCATATGGCCCCCAGGTCTGTCCCCTGCTGACAAGCTGCCGGGCCGCAAGGCCCCTTTTCACGGGCTCCGTCGCGCGCGGCAGATTGCGGTGGCCCCGCGTGCCCATCTGCGCCCGGGGCTCGTGGCCCCGGCGACGCGGCGGCCACGAGGCCCGCGGCTCCGCGCGAGGGCAYGGGGAAGGGGAAGGTGCCCGGGATGAGGGGGAAGAGGAGGTGGAGGAGGAGGGAGATATTAACAACCAATAATCACAATGCGATCCATAATGCATTGTCTCTGTGAGATTACATGGTATATTTCCAGTGGGGATTAGCTCATCCATCACAGGCTTTTATTGGCCCTTTTTTTTTGTTAGAGAAAGCCCAAACGCCGTCGTAAAATTCTAAACCGCTTAATTGCTGCGCTGTAAAAATTTGCATATCAGAGATATGTCATTCCATCGTTAAATGGCACTAGGCATTTGTTACAAGGTCCTAACAATCGCCTGAGAGCACCTCTGGAAAAAGGTCACCTCTTGGCATTATGCAAAGTTCTCCGCTGAATTCTAATCTGTGGCAATTATGCCTTTAAATATATTGCAACCTAATGGATTGGGATTTGGTGTGATTCAAACTCCCTGGGCGCACAGAGTCCCTTCCCCGTGTGGTCAGGCAGTATAAGTGGTGTGATCACGGTGGCACAATCTCTGTTTCTGTGAGGCTTGCAAGTTCGGCTCTCAAAAGATATTGTCATAGGATTGTGAATTTTTGCACAAATTTTCCAGGAGGGCCATACAGATACGGTGATGTCTTAATTTCTAGATTAATGGCAAGATCTTCAGCTATTGGATTACCGCTTCAAGTATTCATCATTAAAAGCAAACAGAAGTTAGATGTTTATGCATGTCTACTAACAGAAAAAGACCATTATAATAATAAGCAGCTTTTATTTTGTACTTTTAAGCCACAGATCTGAAAGAGGTGGGCATAAAAACAGGAAAATATCATTGCTTTGATTTTGCACAGATTTTGCACAGGAAAGGTGGGTCAGAAGAAGGCAGCTTTCAGGGCTCCCCATCAGCAAGCGCTGTTCAAGGAGTCCTAGCAGGTAACCCTGTGCTTCCTCCCACCCATTTAGGGGGAGGTTTGAGGGACTGATCCCTCAGAAAGTATGAGGAAGTTTTTACCAGGTGGTCAGATCCTGCTTCTGTTTCTTCACCACTAAGGGACAGACACAGACCAATTATTTTTTCCCCCAAAACAGAGCCTGGAAACTGGGTCTTTTCTCCAGCACAACACCAAGGGGCACAGTTTCTCATCTTCTCAAAAACTTATAAACAAGCCTGTGACTGGAGCAGCCTAAAGGGATTTTAGAAATCATATCATTTTGGAAATCAAAACTTCCTTTGCAGGACTGGTAGGAGAGCCCCARTGTAAAAGGAGAGTCCCTTTTCAAGCCCTGGTATAAATGCAGGAGAGAGCAAGGAGAAACTCAGGGCTGCACAACTGCATGTACATAGGCAGTGTTGCTTGGGCTGGCATGTGCTGAAATAGCGGAAGTTATTCTGAAGACTGTTTGAGCAACTCATGCTGCCCATGGCAGCAAGGACCCAAAGTGCTTTAATCCTCCTTTAGTTACCACCTTGTTCCTCTTTCGCTCTGACTGTCCCCACCCCCCAGGTCCTCCATGCTTCTACACGGGATGCAGAATTTCTTTTCTCTAGAAATGCTGTTTTCGATCTTGGTCCGCCTTATGTGGTCAGAGCCTGCCTATGACCCTGGATGAGGTCAGGTGAACTATTGCCTCTCCCAAGGGACTGCCACATGTTTTCTGCAGTGACTGAAAATATTCTCCATGAAGTACTGTGGTGGTGTTAGCATTGGTGCTTCTAATATCTAAAACAAACAGCAGATTCCTGTAGACAYGCTCCAGCCACCCTGATAAGGGTTTTTCAGAGTTGAAGAATACTTCATAGAAGTTTAAACACCATCTCCTTTTTTGAAGGAAGAAAGTTTTACAGGCAGTGGCATATCTCCTCACCACAGAGATATTTGGGATGGGAGGAGAAAGTTAATAAGTTCCTATTTGTGTCCAAGAAAAGAAAAAAGTTCCTATTTGTGTCCAAGAGGAAAACATAAGAATCTGCTTAACTCATATCAGCCTTCTGACTCTTCCTCAATGCAGGCAGTTAGCCCTGTCGTCTGAGCTGAAATGAATAGGTTATGAATATTATTCCCCTAGGAGGAAGTGGATGAATAAGGGTATGTCATAAAACCTGAAATTATTACAGCAGCTCACGTGTGTAACCTCAGCAAAAYGCAAGAGTCAGAGCTAACATACTTCTACTGTGGGAATCAAAGTAACTGTTCTCCTTCAAGGCACCATATCTCTTGTGCAACTTTTTAACCCAGCCAGATGAACAAYGAACCTGATAACATATTCTGTTACTTTAAGAAAACCTTCTTTTAGACCTCCTTTTTCAGTAAACCATTTATGCTTTATGGTACCTATTTTAAATGTTCATTTCCCAAACATTTTTTTCCATACTGAACAGTACATTTTTCAGGTTTGTACCCCTTACTAGTGCCATGAACAATCATATTTAAATCTGCCTTACATCTCACTTAATCATCGTATTATGGCAGTGTTATTATTATTACTTTTTAATCAGGCAGGTGGTTGATTAAGCAGATAGTATTCTAACAAGTAATCCAAATGTTGCTAGCATAATACAAACACTCTATCTTTGTTTTCCTTTTTAATTAACAGCTAACATCAATGCAAACTTCTTGTCTAAAAGAGTGATCTCAGCTGCAGTCAATTCACTTTTATCTAAGCTCTTGATTAAGAAGGCCTCCTACAAGGCAGCACTGTGGATCTTTTCAGAAAGAGACCCCCAAGTCCTGTCCTTGTGGTGATGAAATTCTCTTTCTCTCTGAGGCATCAAAGCAACTGTTTGTGTAGCTGTGGGTCTACAAAATGATCCACAATGGAAGAAGTCCTCCAAAAGATGGAGCATGGAGAAACAAACCCAGATGATTTCACAAGTGCAGTTCAAGTGGTTGCCTAGAGTCTCTTTAGACCAACTTACTTTCCATCCTTGGGCCAGTGTTTCCTTCTCATCATTACCTTTATTTTACAGACAGAGAAGCAGGTCTGTCTTGTCCAAGTTTTTCCTGGACTTCCTGGAAGTGCTGCACAGTGCGTGACCATGGGAGCCGTCTCACTTGGAAATGGTTCCTGCCTCAGGGAAACATACCCCAACCTACAGGGATAGTCCGAGGCACTCAACGAATCTCTCATGGGATGTTCAAGATCAGTTCCCAGACTCAGTTCCCAGACTCACCTTGCAAAGGGCTAGTTCCTCATGCTAGTTATCTGCCAGGAAAGACATTTGTAGCCACGGCCCATCTATCAGCCCATCTTTTGTTTCTTTGTCATTTTGCCTCCTGACCATACCAGGCAGAGAGGAACATTCTCTCTGCCTTCAGTGAGGTTTGAGTTAGGCCTAAATAATATGTAAGTGCAATTTATTTCACGCTTATTGAGCATTATTAATGCTTCTATTAGGACTTAACAAATTATGTAATAATGCCTGCTTTGCTCTGCTTGATTCATTATTCAAAATTACCCAGACAATAATTTATGGGAATTATTCTGCAATTAATTTACTGGGAGTTTATTGCAAATATTCTCTRAACAGTATCTGGACTCTCTTGATTGGTTACACAGGTCTGCTGTACGCATGGCAGTGGATTCTGTCCTGATACCAACAAAGTGTAAATTTTAGAGACTGTCTGCATTAGACAGTCTGTTCCACTAGACATTTCCACTAAATTAGGACACAATCCCATGTGAGATCTTTGACTTCTTTTCAGATTTTTTTTTTTGGTCTAGTGTAAGCCTGTTTCTAATGAATTACGTTAAACCAATACAATTTGGGTGCTTTTTGTACTGTTTTAACAAATCAGTTGAAAGCTACTTTAGATAAGTTTGTTCAAATTTGCATATAAATAAGCCTTCAAAATCATTATTTTTTATTTTGTGCAATAATCCCATTTTGAAATGTCAGCATTAGCTTCTCATGTCTTTTGTCCATTATCTGCTTTAAAATGTTGTGTTAGAAAGTCTATTTTCTGAAGTCAATGGAAAAGTTCTCTCAACATCTGTGAGATTTTTGGAAGAAGCCCAGAATGAACATGAGCCCTAATAAATATAAATGCAAGACTAATCATCAAGAAAGGAAACCAAACAGAGACAAAGCAGTATTTTAAAAGGTACAAACTATTTTTGCAATAACGAGCTGGTGGTGTCTACTTCACCTGCAGTAAGTGTCCTAGAAGGACGAAGAGAAGGACAGATGTATAGCTAATAAAAACTAGCACGACTTTACTGAGTGCAGGAATGGGCCTGTTTGCAGTCTTTGAGCCATGGGCTCGGGGTCCCAGGCTGAGCCATGCAGCTGAGAACTGCTTGGGAACCACACAGTGATGCAATATGTTCATTTGGAGGCCTTGTGTTAATTTGTGTTTTGTACTTGCTACATTTTCTTTAGTTCTCAGTAAACGCATCTTTAAAAGCTCTTTTTTGAGAAAGTTGGGGTTTTTTTAAGTAATTGTGTTTTTAAGTAATTGTGTTTTTAAATATGTCTTAATTACATAGATGGCAGAGGAAATTGTCTCCTTCTTAGTTTTCTGTCTCATAAACACATTGGCATTTATGAACAAGATCCACTAAAAGCCTTGGAGATTACTAATTCCTCACACATAAACATATTCCTATTATTATTAGTCTGCCAATTTTAAAACCTTTAACAATGTTAATTGCTGAATTATAATTTTGACCTTTTTAAACTACTTCCTTGTTGTGACTGTTTGAGGTGCTGGAGAGTGAGTGGGTCAGACAATCTGGAAATACTTCCTATGTACGAATAAAACTCAGTGATTTAAGAGCAAGGGAGAAGCACAGGAAATAAAACCCAGAACACACCACAGAAGGTTAAAAGGAAGTTATGGGCACTGGAAAAARACCCCTATCCCGTGCTGCGTTCCTGTGCAGAGCCCATTAGTGCTTCACACTGCACTGCCCATCTTCTCCGTTCCCTCCCACGGGCCATTCAGCTAAAAGGTCTCACTGCAGCGACCCAGGGTGTTTTCAGCAATAATTAACTGAAACTGAGTTCATTAGGTAAAAGCAGGGGAAAACAAGCATGCAAGTGTCACTGTGGCCTCTGATACGGAAAAGAAAGTGAAGACAATCCATAATCCATCAAAGCCCAGGGTGGGGTAAAGGCTTATGTATTACAGCAGTCACAAAGGTGTAAAAATATAATAATAAAGTTCCACAACTGTCCTATTAACATACCAGATTTGATTTGGCTCCATTATATTTCATCAAATAGTTTACAAAGCACCCAGCATAAAACATCATCATAATTGTAATCATATATTTGGCGATTTAACGTGTACACCATAATGTACCATTAGTTACACAAATAACTAATAATTTGCTAATGACAATATTATGTTAAGTCAGTTTAGGGGCAATTAAAGTGAGTGATATTTACATATGCCTAATGAATCACAGTCGATGGCAGATTAAGAGATTCTAATGAATATTCATCCAGACATTCACAACCAGCTTCACAGTTTATAAACTGAATTATGGTTGATTTGCCCTTTTAAAAATGAATATGTGAGTATCTTCTGCATGGGAAGAATGAACAATTGAGGCTGATTGTAAAATTTTTTTAAGCAATGTACTSGTCAGGACACAAAACATTTTTA
The DNA here is from genome assembly GCF_003342845.1 of Nothoprocta perdicaria. Classification (NCBI taxonomy): domain Eukaryota; kingdom Metazoa; phylum Chordata; class Aves; order Tinamiformes; family Tinamidae; genus Nothoprocta; species Nothoprocta perdicaria. The sequence goes on along the minus strand of NW_020455777.1, from coordinate 1,631,054 downwards.
TGCACTCTCATACCCTTGGCTTTTCAGCTCTTTTTATATCACATATCAGTGTTGATGAACTATCTCCATTTTCATTCCTACCCATGACATGAAATATAGAAATTGTTTTCTGTTGAATTAAATGCAAAGGAAGTTTTATGCAGCCTCACTAAGGAAATAATTACACAGGTAGCCTGCTTTCCCTAGGCAGTGTAGGCAAACTCTCATCCCTATACAAAAAGACACTGCTTATCAATGTAGCCGTTACGCATGTTCACTTGAGTCAATAAACAAATATTATTCCTTTTAAAGGAAGCTGTAGATGGACTTTGCAAAATGAAATTAGAGTTACTGTCCCACCCTGGACCAGAAGTTTCCATTAATGCCAGTAGTATTCATAGCAATAATAACAATAGCTAAGAGATAAGATACGGCTTTGTGGATTAGCTATCAGATTTCAAAGTAAACTCCGAGATATGTGGGGCATTTACAGTGCACTCATAGATTTCCTTGGAAATCTAGGTAATGTCTTGCTGTCAATCTGAAGAAGTCCATGAAACAAAATGCTTACTTAAGCAATATTGCYTTTACATTTTGTGTATTTTTGCATGATTTAAAACCTGGAAAGTTAAAACAAAGCACATTTTCATCACACTCCTCCGCAATTTTGGAAGCGAAACTACCAAGCTGCAGAACTAGAGATGAGGAATTTATTCAGTCCCTCTGAAGTCAAACACAAGTATTCTGCAACCCTCCTTYAGCAAGAGACAACCTCCAATTACTAAAAATCATCTTTGAAAGTGCTATGTTTCATTTTGCTCAGTTTAGGGATTTTAGACTGATAAACCCAAGCATTAGAAGTGGTTTAAGAGTTCCATAGAAGAAGGACATTTCTACCAATGCATTGTGCAGACACCTGTGAGCTAGTATTCAGCATATGGGTAGATCTCCAGTGTGGTGCAATATTTCATGGAAATCTTGCTTGCAACCTGAAAGTAGCATAACCATACAGGGCTTCATTCACGTTGTCCCATATTCAGGAAAACTGCAGTTACACGGGAAAAAATGCTGCTGGAATTCCAATGCAGAGTTAAAGATCAAGTTTTTCAGCTCTTTTTATATCACATATCAGTGTTGATGAACTATCTCCATTTTCATTCCCACYCATGACATGAAATATAGAAATTGTTTAGAATTGCTTTAAAAAGYGGCTTCCCCATTCAATTTGTTCTAAACAGATTGGGTTATTAGTTTGCCAGAGGTTCTTTTTTTCATAAAATTCCTAAAAGTTTTCTGGTTATTTTGCTAAAAATCAGCAACATTTCTTGTTTAAAATCTGTTTTGTTTTTGATGAGAACAGAAAATGCAACATCAAATGCAATATGGAACTTTTAAAAATCAATTTCATTAAAAATTAGTCTACTATAAAATAATATTCTGTTTTCTATTTTTTTGGAAACACTACTGAATTATTTTACTTTTTTGTCATTTTATGGGAGACAGTAACTTACTCTCTTCATTTCTGATGAATTTTTATATCACAATTATTTTTCCATGTCAGGAAGAAAAGTGTTCAGTTCTTTCTTTAGTGCTTTAAACAGCAGAGATTCCACAGTTTCTTCAGCCACCTGGTTCCTTTGCATCTGCATTTCCTTAATGCAATATTTCTAAGATAACTAGCTACTACTGTGTGAAAGGCACATTGTGAAGCTTGTATTGACATTTAGAAATACTTAACCTTCTCACTATTTCATGCCTTTGGCCTTTTCCTAGCCTTTTCTTCTCTCCTAAACCAGGTCTGCTTCTGAGATGGTAAAATAACAGATTCAGCAGTACTACTTCCAAAATCTCTGTATCTTCACCCTAAGAAGTTATTTCCTAATTTTGCTTCAAGTTTATTGACCTTCTACATGCTAAGTGTTCCATAGTCTGCAACCAACAAGAATATGGATTCTTTCAAGCTACCCTCAATATTTTGAGGAAAACATACTTTGGTAATAACTTCAAAACTCCCCAGGTGTGGGTTGTATCATCATCTCTTTGCACTGTGATCATTTTCCTCACTTTGTTGTCTCAACTTCAGTGCAGCTGCTTGCTTTACTTCTGCAAGGTTGCTTCCTGATCTTCAGTACTGATATGATGCCTACCACTCTTACTGCTGACTGCTGAAATATTTCAGAAACTTTCATCCTCTACAGCCAGCAACGCAGATGCTGTTATGTACTGCAACAATTCACAGAATTCTCAGGCATATCTCAATCCTCCAGTGTTGATCTCCTTTAAGYAGGCCCTTCATTTGTTTTCAAAAGCATTTTACTTTTGCAGTCTACTATAGAGAATAGCAATCTTTCTCATGCTCCCTCCTAGAACCATGGGCCCACTTTTACGATCATTAGTCTCACAAGCCAAGACTCACAAGAAACAAAGGGGCAAGATTGGTTCCCCTTCTAGGATTTATTGATATTGATATTTACTTATCAAATTATAGTGTTTTCAATGCATGATGTGAAATAGTTCTTTCTCTGAAGAGTAAAAAGCATGAGAAGACAGCCCTTTAAAACACTTAAACAAAMCCCACTTAAACAAACATGTTGTTTTTGTAAGTGTCTTCCCTGTTCCATTTGCTCTGACCATATCAGGTTATTAGASTTTGCTGTTCTGGCCATATTAGGTTATTAGGGTTTGCCAGAAGTTGTATTTTTCATAAAATTCCCCAAAGTTTTCAGATTGCTTTGCTTATTTTCARGAACATGTTTCATTTAAAAATCTGTGGACAACTAAACTAAAAGCCAGGGGAAAAAAAAAGTTTGGAGAAATCTGTGGGTGAAATAGACATTTCTTGATTGAATATATTTCCAAAACTTGTGAATTCCAACTTTTCACTTTAAGAACCTCCATAATCCTTCTTTTGTCACACAAGATGCAGATGTGTCTCCTTTCTCCAGTCATAATCTATGTYGATGTTTGCAAGAATCTATTATCTCTGTACATGAAGAGAAAACTCTCCGTTCATAAAAGGTGTAGCTTGTGATGAGAACTGATRCTTGTTTATTTCAACCAGATCAGGATTTCACTAACAAATCCTRAGAGTCCCAGGTCCTTGATTGCTATTATCTGTATTGTTGGCATGTAGAAAAAATAGAGCCTAGGATTCACATTGCCCAGGTACAAGACACTAGGAAAAAAAAAAAAGATGACCTTTCTCTCAACATGTTTACTAATTTAAAAACTATTTTTTCCCAAATTTCTCACACTTTTGGTGATCCAGATAGCTACAGGTTTTCTATTTAAGAAGGAAATTGTAATAATTATAAGCCAGACCTTAAAAGAAGCAGGGTAGCCTGGAAAATGAGTGCTACTGCCTAGTCTGGAGACCCAAATGCAAGGACTGCTGCTTATATTACACATTATATTAATATGTGAATTTATACTTAACTTTTTGAAAACCGTCAAAATAACTTGATCAAACTAATACAGGAGACAATTCTTCTTGTTTAAAATAAGGCAACTACGGGCTTTCCAACTGACTTCTTTTTTAACTTAGAGGGAGCTGTGGAGCTGCACTTTGGCACAACAGCAATAAATGCAATTTATTGTAGCCCATGATAGGATGGGATCAGAACTGAGTTAACAAAAAAGCCAGGCTCACAACTTCAGGAGACCAATGCATGTTGCACAGCATTTTCCAGAGCAATATTTCAAAGAACTAAGATTGCTTCACCAGATGTGTAAATATGAAAGATGCAGATTTCTTTTGTTCAGTGAATTCTGTCATTTCCCAATTAATTTCAAAAAGGACCCACAGACTGCCCTGGCAGACAAATTAGATTTTTTGTAATGCTCACTGTTATCAGTATAGCAAACCCCTCAAAAAATGAAAGACTCCTTTCAGACCTGAATGAAAATGTAGGTTTCAGCTGCATTACCCTCGTTCCCAATTGTCAATCATTCAGAAAAATGGTGTAAAAAATGAATTTCTGTCCTGAGAGGTAATTTTAGACTCAAGYATGGTAATTTGTAACTATTATGAAATACTAGAATCTCCAAATAATGTAGTCAAATGACATACATTGCTTGGAACTCCCTAGACCGTTTAATTCCAAAATTATTCTTTGGACTTCTATTTAACCTATTTTAATATTATGCTGCTATCTCACAGAATCACAGAATATTCAAAGTTGGAAGGGACCTYTASAGATCATCTAGTCCAACCTTCCYGCTCAAGCAGGCACACCTASAKCATGTAGAGCATCTCAGTGAGAAACTTTATCTAAAACCATACACATTTCAGTTTCAGCAAATGATTTTTTCTCTATAGAAAACCATTCTTATGGGAAGTGTTAAACCACAGACTCTCAGGTTCTCACGGGACCCAAATCTTTCCATGTCTTTATAACCTCAAAACTTGTTGCACTGTAACATGACTTGCTTTTCAAAAATAGGGACAATTCTCAGTGTTTTGCCCTCTCTCAGGATTAGAGTGCYTCTGTTTAAAATGAAATTGCATATAATTAGCACAGCATTATTTTTTTTAATATTTTAGGTTTTAGTTTTTAAATTAACACAACATTTCTTGTTTTATTTATTTTTTAAAGATACATTAAGGTGGTTTTTTTGTTCGTTAGTTTGTTTTTTGACAAGGTCTCCAATGATATAGAAGGGCATTGTGTATGGGTTGTGTTATGGTGCCTGTTTAAAGGACAGAAGGTTGCAGGATCACTGGTAGTACTGCTTGTAGAAACAAGCAGGTATAGGGAGACCCAAGAAGGAAAAGCAGCACTGCTCACATTTGAAGCCTCTCAGCACATACAAGAATCTGAGTGACTGAAACTAAAAGCCTCAGAGAGCTTGAGTTTGGCTTTAATAGCCAAGTTAAAGATGAGCATTGTTTCAACAGGTGTAATTGTACAGTCCTCCCTATCTGTTACAGCAAATGAGACGACTGATGGGCATTTAATGAACCTCATTTGAACCTKGGTGGAATAATCTTCCAGCTAATCTTCTAACTGGTTTCAATTCATCGAGCAACAGCAGCACTTAAATCTCTTGTTTGCACTTTACTAGCTGCAGATTGTAAATGTTTTATGAGCCGCTGAGCTTGCAGCATTACTATTTTATTAGAACGCTGAATATCTTGTGTTCATTGCTGTCTTACCAGCAAATTTTATCTAAACAAAAATTGCCTCCATACTTCTTGTGAATGACAATTTGGTAGTCTGATGGATGCTCTTGTTTCAGCTTATTTTGCATCAACAGTTTGAAAATAGTCCCTCTGCCTTGCTGAGATGTGACAGTGCACCTGTACTAATGTCAGTAAAATATATTCCCATCACGAGGGCATCAAATTTGGCATTTGAAGGGAAGAGGTCATGCCAGCCTATGGTCTTTGTGTTAAGTCTGTGAAAGACCCCCCCAGATAAGAAAAGTTTTCATAACCTCCCCAAATAAGAAAGGTTTTCATAAGTTGAGTATTTGTTTTTCACAGTGTTCCTTCCTTCTGAAAAATGCCCCGCGGCACTATTGAATGGGTAAACCAAAATCATTCAGAGTTTGACCACAGCTTGACACACACCACATCAAACATTGACGCACACAGGCTGCTCAGACGTATGCAGATCCTGCTGGGGCTTTCCTGCCTTCCTGCAGACCTGTGATCGGGTGCTGGGACACACACACACATGCAYACACACACACATGCCTGTTGGACGGGAGCAGCTAATGGAATTTGCTGACAGACTCTGTGGTAGGTAGAAGGGAGCAACCTCCCTTGTGAAGGAGTAAACCGTGAGTCACTTTTCTTTCTTATCTCCTGCTTGTGGATTTTCCCATGGTGAAGGATGATCAAGGGCCCATTTTTACTTCTGGGTCTGAACTTGGCCAAGGCCTRTCTCTAACCACATCCAAGGTTCTGCTCCGAATAACTGCTGAATTCCCAGACCTGCCTAGGTCCCTTTCTGAAGTATGGGAGAGGGGGCAGTATATATTGCTATTTCACTTTCTTTTGTGCTTTAGAAGACGTGCTCTGTGCATGAGACCTGGATACGGCTGACCAGAAGAATAGGGTTTAGGACTTTAGGATTGTCAATGTAAGGGGACAACCAGAAAGATGTATCATGTCCCAGCAGGGGACCAAAGGGGGGCCAGATCACTCTGCCCAACATCCTGCTAGATATAAACATTCACTTGCTTTCTAGCCTTGAAAGAGAAGAAAATGAAGATTAGTTTTAAGGATGGTTTAATTTCCCTTGCTTTTACGAAGTTTGTTATTGAGTGTTAGAAGAAAACAGATCTGAGATTCTTTGCCTATTTTGTATGGCAGTTCCTCAACTGGCTCCTTACCTGAATGGAATATCTCTGCGATTCATCCACAACCACAGTGAGCATCAGGTATGCTAAAAATACGTTCTCTGCCGTGTCTAATTTTGGAAATCCCCTGTGTATGTACACTAATTGCAGAGCCAAGATCAGTCTTGAGGTTTTGATGCCAGAGCTTGTTCAGCTAAGAAGGTTATTCTTCCTAGGCACTGTTGGGGAACAACACTGCTCTTGCAAGTCAGGTCTAGCCACCAGTGCACACTGTGAGAGAATATTTTTCACTACTTTTCCAGGTCCTCATTCGACTCTCTAAACTTGGCTCTTGTTGCCACAATCCCTATATTGGAAAACAATTGGTGGGATTTGCTCTCAGCCCTCTTTTCTAATGCCTGTGACTTCAGTATTTTGGGGGGGACTTGCCATATTTTCCATTTCCCATTTTGGAGCTGATGGCATTATGACTTCTTTTTCTAAGGAAAAGAAGGGACTGAACTCATCAGAGAATCCAATTTTTTTTTGAGTGATCAAAAAATCTTACTGTATCTCTAGCAACATTTAGCAAATCAAGCTTTACAAACAAACACATATTTGAAAAACCTCGGGAAAGCACCTTAATTTAAGGCAGCATCCGTGAAAGGATTGCCAGGCTTCCCTGGAATTCTTTAGCTGGAAGCTGTTGTACAATGTGCATCTCTGCTAGTGTTACAGGCAGCGCTGGCTGCTCTGCGTCCTGCGGGCAGACAGGGCATACAGAGACCACAGCAATAGCTGCATGTGGCCCGCAACACGCCTCCAGTCCCACAGCAGGAATTACGACAGGGAAAGGTTCCTAAGGAGCGGCCCGGATCCCGGCGCGGCGGCTCCGCTGTCCTGCAGCGCCCCCTGCGGGCCTCCCGCGGCGCCGCCGGCGGGATTCTCTTTATTTCCATACTTTTTCACCAGGATTTCAAAAGTGCTCCCGGGGCCACACAGCTTCTTCAGGAGATTGCGGCAGTTCTGCGATTGGGAAACTGCCAGGGCAAAATCAGACGGCGGGCTGCAGCAGAGCTGAGGCTGTGTCCTGCTCCGATTCACCAGGTGGTATTTGTATAGAATGGAAAACATGCATTTAGGAAGGAATGGATGCTTTACTTACTGCGGAGAGGCCAGTTGGTTTCCATTTTTTACTGAGTGCTCAGGGACTCAGAAAGTTACAGTGCTATAACTGTTCTGTACTAAAATATTTATGTCCTGCTAAACACGGAAGAAGTTGTACAAACCCAGGATATCCCTTTATATCTGGTCAGAAATACCACTCCGTAAATGCATTGTTCTCATACAGCAGGGCAAAACCCTTTCCACCCACTCTCCAGACAAAACCTCTGAAAAAAAAAAAAAAAGAAAAAAAGAAAAAAAGGAAAATAAAAAGAAAAAACCCACACACTCAGGGCTCTAACTTCAAGGAAACTCTTCCAGCTCCTGTTGTCTTTATTAAAAGAAGTAAAGAAGGAAACAAAAAAGCTTTTCCAGCTCCTGGGAGAATCTGTAGCTATTAAAACCACATACTCATTTAGCTCCCAAAAGAAGTCTTTCATAATTGCAAGCAAACCCCACAGCTGAACCATCCTCTTRTTGCTTCTCCCCAGTTAGACTGCATGTGATTGCTGTAAAACTGACTCCTAAAATGCTGCCTTATGACTGGGGTTACAAAAGAGTTTGGTGAGTGTAGTGACTGATTCTGCATCACACTGGAATCCCTCCTGCCCTGTTTTCTGCACAGTGAGCAGGGAACTGAGGTACCTAAGAATGAAGTACTTAGAAACTGCAAGACAAATGAGAGACATAGCTGGGTAAGAGGCAAGGTCTAGACATGCAAAGAGTTATGAAGGAGCTCTCTTTGCAACAGCATGCCTGAACAGAGCAGTCTGACAGTAGTCATGWTTTTCTTGAAAAACCTGCTGCTACTTGCTAGCTGTGGGACAAGGTCATGCAGGCCTATCTGGTGCAACAGATGCTCTCTACTGCTGCAGCCTGCAGCAGGATGCAGCCAGCACAGCCATTCTGGTACTCTGAGCATAAACTAAAGCRTATTAGCAAAGTTTGTATAATTGGTAAGTCCTCTAGAGGGAAAAAGGCAGCAAAATATCTAGAAATACACTACCATCCACAAAAACTGGATTTCTTTCACAAGTTTAATTTCCTTTTTATCTAAAACTGGACACTCACTTGGACACCAGGGGAAGAGCGCAAGATAGCACTTGATTAACAGGATGCAGTTTCCTGGATGAAGCTCCACACAGCTCCCGTCCAGTCTGAAAGCTCTGGTCAGGAGGGACAGCAGTTGCTTTAGGCAGCTGCTTGCCTCCTTCCACAAGTCTCCATGTTGTTAGTGCCAAGCAAAGGCCATGGGTGACACAGTTCCCTTACCCACAGCTTGACGGGGGGAACAGCAGATCAAGATGCTGCAGGAGAGAGCCACTGCTCTCCAAGGCCATTTCCAGGCTTCAGAAAGGCATCTGAACAGGCAGCATGTCCTCAGTGTGCTCAATACACAAAGCAGGTAAGAAAAGAAAAGAAAAGATAGAGCAGAAACATGATACCTGATACGCAGCCCGTTTCTCTCCAATTGCTGCTAGATTCTCCATCTCCTGAAGCAAGGCTGCTTCACCTTGGGAAGCTCACCTAGGGATGAGACTAGCGCCTGGCTGCCCTCTCAGGCTTAGAGCTATTTTCCTCACCATCTTCTAGGGCCAGGGTCCGCCAGCTCTTCACTCTTGCCTGGGAGCTTCCCTATCTGCAGGTTGAGAGTCTTGAAAGGCTGGATGATGGCACTAGAGCAGCACACTGTGGGTCGCTGGAGGCTGCCAAGAACCAGCATGCTTGTTATCTTTGCCTCCAGAGATGCCTCCRATAGAGAGTGTGCAGTGCCGCTTCCTCCAAGGCCTCGGCTATTCCCCAGACTCTCCAGCAGCAAGTGCTGGAGGGGACTGGAGGGGACRATTCCCAAGGTGAGGTGCATGCAGCAGCAGCTCAGGCCTGCTGCCCCAGTGAGGATGGGCTCAGGGGGTCGTGCTTCCCACAGGAACTTCTGGGAGGGACGGAGTCAAGAGGGACAAGCTGTGTATATGTATGTGTGTATATATGTGCGTGGGCATGCACATGAGTGTGTGCAGGCAATCTCCACCTCCTCCTGGCATTTTCTGTCCCAGGAGCTGCTGTGGTAGCATCATACCACCTTCCTCTCTGCATGCAGTGAAATCCAGCACCAAATCTCCCCTCTAAACCCTGCTCCCCTAAGCAATCGGGGGCCCAGTGCTGCCTCTCCCTCTTGCCCTGTCTAGGCAGGCTCGCAGTGGTAAGACCAAAGCTGYTCCAGGTGCCCATCATGTGCTTTTCTTGAAGTCAGGGGTAGCTTATGCTTTGCTTTCAGGCYAGTTGACTGTTTAAAGAATCATTCATGGTAATTTGTTGCTGTAGTACTCATGTTTTGATGTTAAGGGTTGTGCTTTGGATTCCTTTCTATTCCCTTAGTGTGYAGTAAGTGGATGGCCTTTGGGGAGGGATGATACAAGGTGATGGCACTATCAGAGGTTTAGAAACGGAGAAAATATAAGTGTATGGGGGAAGCAGAGAGATATTGGGCTACCTGCCCAGAAAAGCTTACTGTATCAATTAAGAATRCCTTTCCATTGTGAATAACTCTCCCCTGACCATCACAAATAAAAATCCTGTCTCTGTGGTAACCTTAAAAATGCAGGAGAGGGTTTTGCAGAATTAGTCAGCTTCAGGGAATGAGGTCACCTATGTTTGTGAAGGAAAGGAAGTCTTTTCTGCTTTTGGAAAAACAATAATCTTTTCTTTTTTCCCTGTTGTGAAAAAGGGTGAGCTAGTTTTCTTTATGACCATGCATTTCAACCTGGTGGTTTTGTGTCGACAGGCCCCTCCTGCAAATGTCCCTGCACCTTTATGCTTAGGATATGTGACAAAGGGTAAGGCAATTTTATCATGTATGAACTCACATTAAAACATTGCATATAATATTGCTTTGCTTTAGAAGTCCTGAGATTTGTCACACTTCAGGCTAGATATAGCTAGCAGCAGCTCTAGGCCTGCCTCAGGGACTAGGCAGCTCCAAGAGCCACTGGGCCATGGAGAGTAGCTGGTGGCAACCGTGTTTAGCACTGAAACTGGACGGCGACACGGCCACATGCAGGTGTCCTCACCTGGCAAGGCTTCAGAGATGCTACCATGCTGATGACTTATGCACCACTGCGTAAGAGCCYTAGGAGGAATAGAGAGCCAGGTGATGTTCGTCAGCCTTTACTCCTGGGTCACAGGTATATGCTGTTTTTACGTAGTGAGGGAATAGGCAAGTCCAGAGGAGAGGGAAGGCAAGGTGTAAAGGARCCCAAGGTGTTCCAGCTCCCAGGAAAATCACTGCTGCTGCTTTGGGCATGGATGAGAAAAGCTATTCACAGAGCTGCCACTGACACCTCAGAAGGTGTGAGCAGCACAGCACATAAAAGAGGGAACTCTGCACACAAAAATGAGGGCCACAGTCATTCAATATCTGGATTTCGGACAGATGCCTGGAAAAGTGCTCTAGTTTTCCACTAATGCACTACCCCTCTCCTTCTCGTGTTTGACATCCCCCTCTACCCAAGGGCCCCAGCTCTGAAAGGCACTGGGAATGTTTGCTCCTCACCGATTCTCCTACAGAGTAGAACCTATGGTCCAAGCACAGCAGCTCATTTGACATATCAGCACCTTGGCMCCTCTCCTAGGGTTTCCTTGAGTACCTGCTATAGATTTATGGCTCATGTGGACTGTGCAAGGAGGTACTGGCCATGGCACGGCCCCTCTGCTGCGTGCAAAAACACCCCTTCCCACAGCAACCCCCCTCCTAGTAGCATCTTCCCCATTGCTGTGACATGGCAGCCTGTGGTGTGAGTACCTGCGCTGGCCACACTGCTAACCCCTGAAGTACTGACAGATATTACTTGAGCTACCACAAGGGGAGGCCAAGTCTGCCCCAGGCTACTTTGAATATGATGAAATGGTGAGCTAGCCCATAAGATGTGAGAGGGGATTTCTGAAGTGGTGATATAGCATATTTGATACAGTTCTTTGCTCCAAAGATAGTCGGGTCACTGCGAAGTCATATTATAGGATATTACTTGTTCCTAATACAAAAGACTATTTTTCATTCTCCTACTTTCTGGCAGCTTACCTCATCCTTTTCCCTAAATAATCTAAAATCTATGAATCACCCAGGGCTTTGCCAGTATCTCTGAAGATAAATAGACTGRGGGGAATTTAGTGTTTGCAATGCAGTAAAATGACTATTCACATTTCCTTTTGTTAAAGTTTCCACTTTGTGAAATCTTTTGTCTTGCACATACACTCATTCAATACGTTACAGGGTAAATACAATTTATTGTTTGGTCACAGGATGTGGGACAACACAGCCTCTATAATGTACAGCATGAGCTGGAGTAAGAACACAAATTGTGATGGTAAATGACTGTAAAGTTCTGCTGAATAGTGTATACACTTTGGAAAGGATTCCGTGTCCTTAGGCTTAACAGGGACTGCAGGGAGCTTGGTTTTTCCCAGCTCCTGGGAAAGTTAGCAGCACCTTGTTATGTAATGGCAACGCAACTGTTTCAAAGAATGGTCCTTACCAGGGAATGCAAACTCCTTGCCCCTACACTGGCTTGCTAAGCCTAGAAGGTGATGTACTGCCAGGAGGTTTCTGAGAGCTGCCAGGTAACGTGCAGGCTTCTGATAAAGCCGTATAGAAAGAAGTCGTCATTTGGTGTAAGAAAGGCTTAAATATGTGTAAGATTTTGGATGTATTATGAAAGGTGTGAGATGACAACATCACTTCTTTCATGTAAGTACATACTGAGCATGAAATAAACTTTGAGAGAAGGATTTTTTTCTCCTCCTCACCCCCCCATCCCTGCCCCATATGTGCTAGATCACATATTTCTTATAGAGGTCGGCTTTTTCTTGCTGACTGCAAAATATTTGAGAGCTGCCTTAGTGAAGGTACTTTTGGATGCTTGAATTAGCTGATCTCACTCGTAATTGCCAAGCTTTTATATTAAAAAGGTGGATAGGTTGATATCTCAATATTTTTTATGTGAACACAAGTCATGCACTCCCTGTATACACGGGATCAAACACTAATCAATTGTCTTTTTCACAATATCCTTCCCGTGTGTGCGGCACGATCAGCTCACTCAGTCTACCTTGATGCCTTTCTCGAAACCCGAGGTAACACCTCTGCTTTGGAGGCTGCAGTACTGAAGTCCAACACAGCAAGGCAGCACTTTCCATCACAATGTATTAGYTGGGCCAGGCGCCGAGGCCGCTTCTGCCAGGCAAGCGCTAGTCCAGCAAGCACTAAACATACCTGCAACAAGTTAAGCGCTCTAACGCCCTCCTTTTCTGCTCAATAAGAAATGGCAATAGTGAGCAATTTCTCTACTTKTATCACCTGCATACAGCCAAATCATCCATTTAACACCTGGCCCAGGTGTGGTGCCCCAGCACTCTCACGCGCGCGTCTGCAGTGGCAGCTCCTCCAGCACGAAGTGAGTGTCTCACCTGGCAGGACAAAGGTAACAGCGCAGGTATTTTAAATAACGTGAACCCACGGTGCATTGCCACTCTGCCTTGTTTGGCCAAGACATTTTTAATCTCTCATTAGGAGGGAAAAAAAGAAAGAAGAAAGCCGTAGTATCGTTGACTCACTCCCACACCCACAGGGACGGCCTACCTTAGGCGGCAGGGCCCTCTCCCATGGGCTTCCCACTCCTGCCTTGGACAAAGGAAAATAAATGCCCAGTGACCTTTCTGAAGGAGTGATGATGAATCAGAATTTTCTAGCAAAAGTCTTTCCTACAACAACAATAAAAAAAAAAAAAATCTGATGTGCTAAATACTTTTCTGACTTCCCCCTGAGCKGCATTTTTGTTGGCATGTCTTGTATTCCAGCACATAGACTTTTAATGTCTCAGAAACCACATTTCTCTCTCAGTTCTCCATTAAGCTAATTAATGCCACACTACTAGATTTCTGGAGTTAATTACAGCTATTTATGAGTATATTTAGAGCTAGCATGGGGACGCCACAACTTGCTTTAGCTGGATTTTTGTTCTGCAAACATAGGGATGATTTGGCTTTCATAAAAACTAAATAAACCAACCAAGGATGAAGAGGACATGAAGGGTTAGAAAAACTGTTATTTTTTTAGGACCCCATTTAACCAAGAACTGAAATACATGCTTTAGTTCATCCCTATTCAGGCCCACATTCAGAAAAGCAATTAGGCACTTAATTAACTTCAAGCACATGGGCTGTTAAGCACGTGTCTAAGTGGTTTGTTGAAAAGGGATAGCATTAAAAGCATGCTTAAAATCATGCACGTACGCTCAGCTAATTTCCTTCCCAGCTAAGCATGCTTTCTAATCATAATGCACCAAATTCAGCAGCTACAGAATTCAGAATTACAGCAAGGTTAAATTGGTCTAAGGATTTCTGGCCTTTGAGGCAGTGGAGAAGTAAGTTTGTGAGCAAGTAAAATGAAATCAAGCGGGTATTGTGCACTGCCACTGCAAATCACCAAAATGGTACAGCATGTGCGATATGTATAGGTATTCAGGAGAGTAAAACACATTTTTTTCCCATCTTATTAACAGTATCAATAAATTTAAAACTTTTCTTCTTCAGGATGAAAAGATGAACACTCTAAATTGGAAAGTGTTTTGCCCACTGGAAAAGTAAGACAGCTTGAGTTTTATAATTTTAGCTTTTATGAAAGCTTCTCATTCTGAACAAAATTTCTTGAGTAAAAAGGGAAATAAGAAAAACCCTAAATACTGTCAAAACTTCTTAATTAAATCTTATAATTTCCTTCCAAATTTTATTTGGAATTATTGAGATTTTTTTTCTGTGAAACTAGCATTCTATTGAAAGTGCCACCGTCTTTCATCAAGTCCTATTTTTCTCTTCTGTTAATTAATAAAAAAAAAAAAAAAAAAAAAAAAAAAAAAGAGCACTGGAACACACTGTCCCTTTTGCCTTCCCTTCTTAATTTGGGCATTCTAACCTCTGAAGAGTTCTGACAAGACAAAAAAAATCCCAATTCACAAATCAAAATCAGGTCAGTTGATTTGCAGGATTCTATGTATTTTCTAAAATTGTGTGGATACCTCCAGGCACTGATGAAAGACGATCCCAGTTCCTCAGAATATAATGAGTTTTCGCATGAGTATATACACTCGCACAGAAGCTGTGGTGTGGATGCTTCGGATGCTCTTTGCTTGCCTTGGTAAAATTTGGCCTTAAATGTTGCAGAAAATGGAGAGAAAGATAGATTTTAAGTGCATGTAAACCCTACTTGTTGCAGGAGATGTCCAAGCTAAAAACAGCAGGGAGATTGTGCAAAAGGAATACAGCTTGGGGACACTCTGCCTGAGGTACCCTCAGCATCTGCTGCTGGCCGCTTTGTGCCCTCAGGACCAGCATTGCAGCAATATGGTTGTGAATCCCCTCAATCACCTGAAACCAGAGAGGGTTGCCTCTTTGTTGGTGGTGTCCTCACAGTGCTCTTCCRTGTTCCCAACATCAGGAAGTCTCCAGTGGCCCGGACTTTATATCTGCATGGGAAACATGCATCAGTCTCATCTTGCTGATTAAAACAAAGAGTACGGTTGTATAGCACTGTAATAACATTACAGTTAGCCGCCCTTTGCTGACAAGTTGGAAATGCCAGGTTTTGGTCCATGCCCTCTGAGCCAGAGGTCATTTTATTAACTTTGCTTTTAATAGGTCTAGTTTCCTAGCACATTTGTAAATGTTCTTATTAATATTAATGTATTTCTTCTTTTGGTGGTGGTGGTGTCCTCACAAGCACACTGATGATTTTGCTAAGCCTCCATAGCTCACATAGTGCTCACACAGTAGGGCACACAGGGCACATGTGGGATCTACAGTGCACTCTCCTCCCARCACACATTGGCACACTTTATTTATGGCCAGTCATCTGAGCCTGACRCACAATGAATAGTTTTGTTGAAACAAAGTCATGTAATGACTCTTCATGGCAATTTGTAGTCATGTCAGAAGATACTGCTGGTATCCGAGCTGCATGAGTGTGTAGTGTTCCCGGAAAAAATGCTTCTTCAGCTTCTCGGAGTGGAGATTTAATATCTACTTAACTTGTTCTCCATGTGTGTCTTGAGAAAAGAAAACAGTATKTTTTTTTTCAAATAGCAGTGCTAGAGGCTGATACACCCATTCTCCCATCTTGAAAAAGCATAACATTTCATCCATAAAACAGATAAACAATACTAAACAACAACCATAGTTCCCAAGACAACCCATGACTTTTGGTACACCTGGGTGAAGGCATTTTTTCCTATACATGTTAAGTGATAGAACAGAACAGCTGCACATGAGTGCTTGCTGTTGCCCCAAGTCATGTCTGCCTGCATACTCACAAATACAAATGGGTAAGTCAAGAGTTGGGCCTAATGACTCCATTTCCTAACTCAGCTCCCATGAACAAGTTTAGGCTAAGCCAGTGTTGCCCAGTGTTAATGTATCTCTCACCTGCCGCTTTTCCCAGATCAAAACACACTCTGTTGGCACACAGGAAAAGAGGAAACTAGGAAATACTCATGGAAACTAGAAGTAGGTCATAGAACGACGATAACATTCCTCACTCATATTTAGTATGCTTATTTAGGACATAAAAATCAAACAAAACCATTAACATGAAGGCATAGAAAGAAATCATATGTTATTCCTGCTCATCATCAAAGGGAGAATACTACTTTTGAAACAGATGCTTTAATGACGCTGTTGTCTCAGTTTGTCACACTTGAAATCCCCTGCAGTCCATCAGCTGTACAGCCACCGGGGAAGATGGGTAATTCCAGGATTCCTGAGGCATATTGTAATAATCTTCTGAGAAGATTTCCAGCACTGTTAAACATTTCCACAAAATTTTATGGAAAGCACAGTGTTCAAAATYGAGTGAACAAACACAATTCTTGTCCAAAAGTGACTCAGAAATAATGTTTTATTTTGTTAATGAGTAAAATGGGAAGCTTTTTCTTCTCTARTGGTAAGCAAAGGACTCAGAAAGCAAACGAAATCTAATCATACTCAAATCTAAGGATAAAATCCGAATTCTGATGGTTATCATGATAAGATCTTCAATTACCTCTCAGCACTTCCTGGGAAATTCTTAGGATCACCCCCTTCCTTGAAAAGCATCACATTTTTGATGACATCTAAAGAGAAAGTTGTATTTTGGTAAGAGCTTGTGATTTATTAAATATAATAGTGGTCATATATGTGGCTGGCATATGAGGCAACTGTGAGTCAAAAAATAATTTTATGTATTTTTTTCACATGAATCTTAGACATGCAAACAGACACACATAGACACACACATAGACACACACATACATGAACACAAATAAGTTCTTTGCTTCTTGAAATTACTTTTTCTGCAAGGCAGGAGCTGACAAGAGATTTTAAGGCTTAAATGAAGAGAATCTTTCAGTGCTATAAAAACACCTGTAAGTAAACATTATGTTTGCATAAACATGATGGATTTATAACTAGAACATGTTTATAAAAGATTCTTTAGAAGAGAAAGTTTCTTTAGAAGAGAAAGAAGATTTCAGACAGCTCCTTAAAGCTTTCTCAGCATTGTTCCTCTAAATCTGTTAACAGGGAAATTCAGCAGAAAAGCAACTGCCTWTTCCTCCTGTATATGGTAAAACTTAGTACAAAATTTCAAAAATGTGAAAAAAACCTGACCATCTCTAAAGGAACTGCTGAAATAGAGGATATGTCTTCATTTGCTTGTAAAGCTATCTAAAAGCACCCAGTATTTAAATACTACCACAACTGAACAAATTAAGACACTCAATCTCTCCATTCAGTTGTTTCACATAAGAAAATAAAGAATATGTGAGCTATTTTAATGGCCTAACCTGAAGGTAATGGAATTTGTGATTGCATAGAACTGCTAGTCTGCACAGAAACTGCTTGAGTCTTCACTACAGGACAAATAAACTGAAACAAAATTCTTGTGTGTGTTTTCATAAAAAAAAAAAGAAAGATGTATATAGATATAGCAAAGATCTGAAGAAGAGCCTCTGCATTTTTAAGCAGCTTGGTTTTGTCCAATATTCCATTGAATAAAATACATGAATACCTTTAAATGCTTACCTTCCTTAACAATTACAAAGAATTCTGGAAATTTTCTAGGTATGAGACTCTTTAAAGAAATATACCATATATACCATAGCTTCATAAGCTACTCCTTATTTTCAGAGAGATGTTCAGAAAATGCTTCATTACAGCAGAAGCCCTCTACTAATTCCTAGGAACATATATTATCCTCTGATGCTTTTCATTAGTGTGATGTATGCAACACAGAGTGTCCCTGGTGGTTCCTTATGAATCTAACGTGAGGTTAAACCAGTTTTGTCTTGGAACACCTAGGAGAAATCACCCTGAAATTTTTGCTATTGCTTTTGTGTGAACTACTTGCAAAGAAACAGGAGTTTACCATGTACTTTTGTGCTCTATTGYAGACATAAAAGGAAGTGTCAAACTTCCACTACTTATTGGCAAAGTGAATAGAAATATCAAAGGGGAAGTCCAAGATGCCTTTTTCCCTCCAAAGTCATTACTTTATAACCCAAATAAACCAACGGCCTTTAGAGAAAGAATTTGTGATTTACTCAAGAAGGATGAATGCATATCTGTCCCCAATGGACTTGCTGCAAAGTCTCAAATGTGACATGGATTTTCTTATGCTGCCCAGAAGTGCCAGGGGAGCCTCTCCTTTAAATTCTCCAGGATTGTGCTTTCCAAATCATTGCTATTTTCAGGTTCATTCTTTGAGAAATATGGATCCTTCTTATATGCCTTCCAGATTTGATTTTATCATAAATTCTTTGCTCTCCTATAGAGCAGAGTGTTTTCTATGAAAGTCTTTTTTATATAACTGACTTGGAGGTACATAATATAAACAAATAGCTACTGCTCTGTCCCGAAACCCCTGAAACTCTAAGCAGGTTCAGGCCTGCAATCCTTCTTTCAGCCTAGTGATCTACACTCTTCCTGACACGTGAACTATCTGAGTAGCATTATTCATGGAGCTGAGCCTGTGCCAAATGAAATCAATGACAAAACTTCCGGTGAAGGTAGTAAAGGAGGATGAAATTCCAAATATGTGCAAAATGATATCATCTATGGCCATAGGGCAACCACCATGACAGCGAGAGATAAGAACCGCTCCTGAGGCCGTAACCCTTCACTCTGATGGTTAAAAAGGGAAAGGAAGAAAATTATTAGGCCTCTAGGGAATAACTGAGTGCATCTAGAGAGCTGAATTGCAGCTACTCAGAGCCCTTTGKACTCTGAAAAGCAAATGCTGGAGAGCTGGTCCGTACTAGGCATGCAGGGTTGAGAGTGTATTTACTCTCCTGTTGCACCCATTCACAGCTGGTTTATTAGCTTTGACTGCGTGGCACGTTAGCTGAGGCCAACAGAGGAGTGGTGCAGACATCTGTGCATGGGGAGAGGCAGAAGGAAGAAGGTGGTAATGTCACTGCTGCAGCTGGGTGTGTGAGTCACAGGACTCTAGCCCTTGGGGGCAATCCACCTTTGCATGACAGAAAATGGACTCTGGTTTAAATGCCTCCTCCTCAGCTCTGACTAGACAGAATGCATGTTAAAGGTCAGTGTAGGGCTCGTACAGCGCACGCACACGCACAGAGGCCTTAGTCTGCTCATGGATCTGCAAATGGAGAGGAAGTGAACTGTTCCCCAGAAAGTCCAATGACAGTGGACTGGGCATAAAAAGCAAAAAAGAAAATAACACCAAGTCCTTTTCTCCTATTTTCCCCTAGTCTTTGGGATTACCTTTGTTACAGTGTATTACCACAGAAAGCCACCTCTTTTTCCAGAGTGGGTGTGCATAAGTTTTAATGCTGCAGTCAGTGGTTTCCCTGACATTTGTGCGAACAACTTTGCTTAGACACTTGCCTTTGGCAACACRGAACTCCTTGTGTCTGTTTTGCCCCATTCCCCTTTGCACACAAAGCAAGGGACCAAAATGAACACAACATGCCATTCGTGAGAGCCCAGTCATATGCTTAGTCTCACAGGGAGATGCATGAACATCTCCAAAGGGGATCTCCAGATACCTCCCTTGCCTTGTCACTTCCCAGGAGGGGCCTTGAGGGAAGTAGGAGCAGTGAGTTTCTGTCCTCCTTGGGCAATGCAGCTGCTCAGTACCCTGGCWCCACAGTGTGACTTCCTCAGATGCCGTGAAGTGAGCCTGCAGCATTCAGGGCATTGCTGAGCACTGCTTAAATGACATCCAGTCCATATACATTGACCCAGGAGGCAGGGATAGCCGTGTCTGCCTGGGGTACGGGGGATTTAACAGGGTCTCTTCCCCCACCTCAGCTTCAGCAGGTTGTAAGGGAGTCAGTCAGCAATTAGAGAGGGCATGCCTGCATTTGAAAAAAAAAAAAAAACACCACTTTTTATTTTTCACACACATTTTCATCCAGAAATCTGAGGAATCTGCAAATGTTTGCAGCTGCAGCTGGTTAGAGCAATATCTGCTTGACTGCAAAGCCCACTCCCTGCTCTCCTGCTCTCTTTGTGCTTCATGATATGCACAAGACATGAATGAAGCTTGGGGCTTACTGAAAAGAAACTATCAACAGTAATTTCCCCAATACACTGATAAATCCTCTGGATCTTCTCTTGCCTATAGAGAAAATGATTCAGCACAAAGAAGGTATCTCCTCTAACAAGTTTGGGAGGATTATCTGTATGTTTCTGTGGAGAATCTGTACTGATTTGGSGTGAAAGGCAGGCAGAAAGGATTTCCATTTTCCAAAGCTTTTGCCATGGGAGGAAGGCTTAGTCAAAGAGAAAGGTTTAGAATAGTTAATGGTCAGCCTTGCTCTATAACTGCAACCCTTAAATTCCTTGAAATAAGAGTATGAGTACGTCTTAACCAGTCATAAGTCTGAATTTGGTACTTGATGCAGGAGTCTGGATGTTGAGACCAAGACTTTGAACTTCAGAAAGACTGAGAATGGGTACGGATTGTGGAACTGCTGAGAGATGCGCTAGGAAGCCCTCACTGGAAAGGATGCTGGCAATCTCTTTGGACCCATTATGAGGAGTTACAGTAATCCAGGATGGATATGAAAAATCYTCGGCTCATTCTGACCAAACTATTGTCTAGGTTCACATGACGAGATTTCCTAGCAAGGAACTGCTATTCACAAACAAATTATTGGCAAATTAAAAAGAAATGCACCTTTCCATTTCTGCAGYGAATCCAAGGAGATATTGCCATGCTTGGATTCCAAACAAACCCAAGTTCCTCAGCAAACACATGTTTTTTGATGTTGTACTGTGCTGTTGCTCAGGCACTCGTATTAAAATATTTGCATAGAAGGTTGTGTTTGCTAACTTAGCATTTCTCTTTGTTTCTGTTTCCTTATATCTAAACAGAAAAATAGAACAAAATGCGATTTCTAGTAGGCCTGTCATAGATGTTTCTCACAGTTGAAATCTGGTTGACAAGCTCATGTTGTGTTTAGTAAAAGGTTCCTCAAACTTTCTTGGGCTGTACTGGCAGCTGGCAGAAGTGGAGTTAAGGTAAACCAGAGCAGCGAGCAACTGTCCATAGGCAAGTGAAAGCAGCAAGGGCCTACGCAGCTCTTCTGTCCATCTGGTGTGCCTGCCAGGTGCAAGTGAAAGCCACAGCACAAGCGTGTGGGCAGTCATCACTGGTTGCTCATCATGTGTCACCTCTCTGGATCTCTGGTCAGGGTTTGAGGGCCATGTTTGAGCCTTTCTCGATGTTAGTCTATGCAAGATCATAMATTTAGAGCAAGGAGGCCAATGGGATGCTGAAATTTCACACTGTTGGGATGAGCAGGGACCACAGGCTTTCAGTGGGATCAGAGAGGGTAGTAATCTGATAGCTCTTCAAAACAGGCCCCCATCCTCCTGCAGGGCTTAGATTCTGGCTGGAGGCGCCAAGGGCAGCTGCTCCTCGTGCAACATCCAAGCAATGAAAATCTTAGACCTTCTTTTTCAAGGGGACTTGCAAAATAGTGGCAATATGAGAAGCTCTTCTCTTCACCTTCACCTTTTCAAATTCCCATTAGTTCATCTCGCTCATCTTTTGCCCTTAACCTTTAGCTTTTGGACACTTTCAGACTCACTTTGGAACTTGTTGAGTTAAAAAGTTTTAAAATAATTTTATCTCTTTTTCAAGCCCAAGCAGATGCGATTTAAGGTGGCCAGAGCTGTCTTGGATGTGAACAACACTGGGTCATTGCCTAGAGGAACAAACTGGGTATGACAACAGCCACTTCACCCATGTCAGTGCTATGGAAATCAAGWCTGGCTGAAGCTGGCATGTGCATTGCATCTACTACCTCCCTCAGCACAGGCCCTTTATTCCTTGCAACCCACCWGCTAGCTCCAAAATCTTATCCTCAAGGTCTCTCCCTATGATTTTCATCCAGCCTTCTTCCATTTCCCATTCTCCCCTCATCTTCACACATCTCCTCATYTTCCCATCTCCTCCTCATCTTCACACAACAAGCAGAGCCCAGCCTCAGGCTGCCCCAATCTTTTGCTCTCACTTTTGACGCACTAAAATCAAATTTTGCCTAGACTGCAGAGAATCTCTGAGATAACTTTGAAGGTGGCTTGAATGGCAGTACTCATTTTGTCTGGATCATGGGCCTTTGCTGTCACTTCAACCTGCTTTGCCACCATGTTAGKAGAACTAGAAATATTTTTTCTGGGAACCGACAGTGCCAAAAGGCCRGATGTGATCCTAGTGAAGGCTAAAGGTTTGATGAAGCTGCCCTTGCATTCTCCAGTTCTCAAATGATTTGTGATTAAAGCTGCTCTCCTTTGAGTTCTGTCTTCCTCCATTATAGGGGCTATATCTGTAAAGAAGTAGCTTGGCTTTGATAATACAATCTTTTAACAGCATCATGAGGGACAATCATAAAATATTTTTTTCCTTCGATATTTGTGACTGTGGAGCATCTAAGTTATAGTGAGTAAAATAATAATAGTATAGTCAGTAAAATAATAATAGTAATGTTGAGCACATGGCAAAGAAAGAGCAAACATAAGATTTCGTACTACAGGCTATCATCACCTCCCAAACTCAGCCAGGAGTGCTTGGCCAACACCTGTATGCTTTCTTTGTTGTTGTTGTTGTTATATACCCGATGAACTCGCAGAGAGCTAATTTGCAACTGGACAACAGCCTCAGACACTTGAGAAAAGAGACCCCGCTCGGATTACAGCAATCATGCCTTTCTCCTCAGATGTGCTGTGTTCAAAGTGCTGAGAGTCCTGGACTTTCCCAGCAAATTCCATTGGAATGTAAATATTCTTCAGATCCCCAACCAGGTGCCAGCAGACTTTATGGGGCAGCTAAAGGGAAAGTCCTCATGACATATTTGAACTAAAAAAAAAATATCATTAGTTTTTTGTTTGTTTGTTTAGTTTTTCCTTGGGGGAGGATGTTATTTTTGAAAGAAACAGTAGCTGTCACTAGAGAACTTATTCGGAACTGGTCGTTGTAAAACAGAATTCACTGGATAAMTACTAATGGGCCTGGCTTATGGTGCATTATCAAAATGTAGCAATGTTTCTTTTGGCTGGAACTGGAAATATTGAAATAGACCTTTTAAATAAGGATTCTGTTGCTACAGATAATGAGCATCTTTAACTATATTTGTTGGCAGTTTGSAAGTTAAAGAATATAAGTACAGCAAATCTTTTTTCCATGTGAACAGACCAGGKGACTCAGAACATTTGGACTCTAGTTTTGGTTCTGGCACTGCCTTCCCAGATAACTCCAAGCAAGTCATTTCACCTAAAATACTCATGAAAAACTGAGGCAGCTGCCAGGGACCTTCATTGCAAAGCGCACTGAGTGCAGCTGGGGAAATCACCATCCCAAGGGTACAGGTCAGCAATATAGACTTCACTAATGCTTTCCAACACATTCACACAAATATTAATCCTGGCACTGCTCCTTTTGAAAGAGCTGGCATGCTCTGAGTGATACAGGTAGCAGGGCAGCAGGGACAAGGATCAAAGAGTCCTTTCCAGGCATGACTTTCTGTCTCCTGGTATAAGAGAAGATACATCGTCTGAAAGAAACATTGGTTGGTACTAAAATATATCTTGGGAAATTCTGATTTTGTCATGCCTTGAGCTCTTTTCTTTGCTCTAAAGCTTGCCAACTTATTATGTCTTTAAATCCTTTTCTGCATCATCCACCCCTTCCTTTTTTCATTTTCTTATTGTCTGAGCAATACAGTGTTTCTTTTTGGCCTCCTCTTTGTTTCTTCCCTTTACCTCTCCCTTCTGCACTAACTTCTCCTTTTTTTTTTTTTCCTTTTTTTCTGTCCTTCCAATTCTCTCCTCCCTCAGCAGGCAGCTCTTCAGAGTCAGACATCCTGTTTAAATTGCCGCGGCTGCTCCCCAGGCCTGGGTGGCCAGAAATTGCTTGAGCAAGTCCACTTGGTTTGCAGTAGGTCCTTTCATCTGACTCAGTGGTAGGACACATAATGTGACGTGGTGCAGACAAAGCTAAACTGCACAGCCTACCTCCATTGCCCCCCAGTATTTGTTGGGAGCTGGACTGGCCTCTGCAGAGGTTTAGAGTTGGGGGTATCAGGATGCATGGCAGAGGCCCTAGTTTGGGGGAAAAGGAGGGAGTGCACCTCTTTTTGGCACATGAACATTTCAAGATGAGGCTGCAGGAAGCTTGCCTGGCCTGGGTTTGTGCCCCTGGGTGAGGCAGGGCAGGCACCAGAAAATATTCCAGCCCGTGCCAAACATATTACTCCTCCCTAATGATGGATGACTGTGAGGGAGAGCCATGCCAGCACTGCTATAAGGCTGCGGTTGAAAGAGCGGACCAGGTGAGCTGTTTGAACTAGAAAGCCAAATGAGGTTTAGATTTCATAGCCTGAAGGATTTATAGGATCATTGCTGCAAAGGGTGTATGAGTCGCATCTGGGCACTCTGGGCAATCCTTCACATTAGCCCGGAGAAATGCCAGGCCAGCATCCGCTCACCCTGTCGGCATGGAGCGGCTGGCATGCACTTGCCCTCTGCCAGTTGCTGCCTCCACCTCCTACTGGGATATGACAGTGCCAGGGGCAGTAGTATGTTAAACCCTGAATATACTTCCAGATCTGTATTTTCCTTTTTTTTTTTTTTCTCTCTTTTTGCTGTTTAAGAAATTCTCTATGAAAGGAAACAGAAAAACAAGCAATAAGGGAAAAAGCAGGAAGCATGTGGTGAGGCAGGATGGGCCTTGAAGCACACTTGCTATTTTTAAAATGACTTAATATAGTTCKGAAAAGAAAAAACTCATTGTTATGAAGTATCTTGCTGCTGTCTTAAAAACATTCTGCTCTGACAGTTTTACTGAGTTTGAGAGGGACTGATTCTAGGGACAGCAGAGCAAGCTAGTCCTTTGGCATCTAGCAAAGATTTTTCRTTACAGACCCCAGATATATCCTGGCCACAGAAATAACAGCTTCATTACCARCGATTCTCTAATCCCCTCTTCCTAAACAAGCCTCTTTCTGCATAGAAAGTATTTGCTTTTCTAAAACACAGGCAACTGAAGCAAAGATTCAGTTAGAAATTTAGAATTACGATTTCAGGAGCTAAAGGTAGGAAAATTATGTCAGTATGAGGTCCATCCAAGAGATGTATCAGTTATTTAACTGATAAGTACGTGGAGAAAGATCAAAATCTCCCTCTGTGATAAATAACCATGATTCACACAGCTGGGAGGTGCAAAGAAATTACACTAGGTAGCTAGCTATCACTTGTCAGCCAGAAAGAAAGCATTTCTTTACACTTACTTAAAGGTATCCCTTTCGTTCCACAAATGTTTCAAGTAGCAATCAAATAGCAGGTGAAGAAGGAAGAGGAACAATGTGCTCTTGACAGAACAAATAAGTCATAGTTCCCTCAGACCATCAGAAAGGGAAGTAAGAACAGCTGGAATCACAAACAGAACAAGGGGAAATCACCTTTTCTTCTTCACCGCCCCCTTCTCCACTTGGTATTGTGGCGGTCCTGTACACATGGAGGTTGGAGATAAAGAGGGGAAAAGAAACATGCAGGCTTTCCAGCTCATTTTGACACATCAGGTGCTGGGGAAAGCAAAGGAGGATGAATTTTGTCTCTGCTGTGTCCAGGATCAAAATCCTTTCATGTTTACAAGCCACTCTGACTGCTAGTTGCTCGCATTCGCCCCACTGAGCGGCAAAGGGATTTCCCAGGAACATGGAGAAGCTAGCAGTAGGAACCAATGGACATGTAACAGCTACCAGTGGCCCATGATCCCTGAGCTCTTTGCTTAAAGGAAAACAAGCATCAGATCCCCCAAAACAGGTCACTCTGACTAAGAAGGACATCAACACCCCTCCCTCCTCCTCTTGCAGTCTCTTCTCTTTCCTATCCAGGCCTCTATCAACATCTTGGTCTTTCCCTCTCTTTGCCATTAGCCCTGTCCCAAATCTCTGTCTATCTCCAGCCTTGCCATGGGGCTAGCAGTAGCATTYACCCTCTGGCTCTCCGCTCCCCTCTAAACCCAGTGCTTGCTTCCTTCACCTCTTGTCTCCTTTCCGTACAGGAGAAAAATCACTTAGGAAGTTAGCAGAGGAAGGTGTGCTTTGATTGTGCCTTGGTTACTGCTGTACTGGCAAATGGTAATGAATATTGTCCAAGCCTCTGAGCAATGAAGGGAAATTTGAGGCCCCGCTGAGCAAATGTTAGGTATCTCACATGTCCTTTAAGTCTTCTTCATTTTATAAAACTAATTCTCTTCCMCTGCAACCGAAGGGACTCTTACCATTACTGTGCAACTTCCTATAAGTGCTTGGAGCTGGAGGAGATGTTTAGAAATACAGAAATACAAAATAGGTCAAATTAAACGTAAGGATGTGCTATTTCAACACATAARGCACTGTCCTGGCTCCCTTTGGTCTAATCAGACATCCACAAACATTTGTGATTATGTTTTCCTGTCCTCGAGAGGGTATTTCTGATTGTGGGCCTCACCTCTGACAGTGTTGAGTCCACCAAAGTAGGTGGATAGATCAGGTAGCCAAGTGCTTTTGCAATGCCTGGTTTTATAGGAGAACATTTGGCCACAACACCTACAGTGACCTCTCCAAGCACTGAGTGCAGTTTCTTTACCAACACAGAAAGCAGGACTGAAATTTAAGGTCAGAAAAAAGAGGGGAAGGCTTGCTTATGGAAAGATTTGGAAAGGACTGTTACTTGCCAGTTACGAGTTGTAGAATAAATTAAAATACAGCCTGTGATGCCTCACACAACCACACAGGGTCTCTGGAGGCCTAAGCAGTCAGGGAGTACATATCTGATTGGTCCTAGATAAAACCATTTTTTGTAGCAAATACAACAAAAACTATGCTTTTGTACCATTGTTTTGGTGCAGATTCCACTAACTGAATTTAGCATCAGCTTGCTATCATGCTGAAATATTTCTCAGAATTTGAGAAGTGAAATCAGGATATATCAAGAAATGCCACCCTTCATGCAACATGTGGCCTGTCTKCCTCTCTGCTCCACGGTCATACCATGCTAAACCCACACGTGCCAAGGAGGTTGAGGAGGGTGATGGACACGCATAGCCATGCCATGAAGCAGCATTTCCAGTCTTGCTTCTGGAGAAGGGCTGTACAGCCATTCCTCCTCACTCCCTGAAATAGAGCAGGCACCAGGCAAACACGGGTTAAAGTTGAAGAGGAAAACAATGCAGGATATGAAGTGAAGATCAAAAGATCACAGAATGTGAGAAAACGGCAGCTGGGCTGTGGGGAGTGCAGCAATACCCCGTGATGGTGGCAGGGATTGTCTTTTTGTTCTTTGCTTGAGCAGTACCTAGCACAAGCCAATGCCTGGGCCTCAGGCTCCTYGGCCTCAACAGTGTGTAAATAAAGATGATTATTTTATGTTTATTTCATCCTCAAACACACTCTGCTCTGCTCTCATGCTCCCATCCATGCTGCAATGAACATGGAGCATTACTGATGGCATCTTCTTTCAGGCACCTAACCTAGGTGGCAGTCCTCAGGTAGCAGCCTGGGTTCTCTGTACAGTTAGAGGAGAAGCTATTTAGAGTTCTAATTCCTGACTTCTTCCATTAATAAAGCAAATAACCTTTTGGACTGGATTGCCCCCACAATGAGATTTCTCAAATGAGATCATGTGAGTACCCTGCCCTGTTCCATGCACCTCAGGGATGACTGTGTGTGGTATTTACCACTGATGTAGAAGGGTAGAAAATAAGAAAATTTTTCCTTTTCAACTAAGTTTAACTACTTCAGATCACAAATCTGTGGGTTCTCTGTGCACAGGCCTTGTACATGTTGAAAAGAGGTTTGCACATCTCTGCCTGCACTCTGGCCGAAATGCACAGCACCACCACTACCCTTTTGGTGGGAGTAGGATTCATGCCCTTCTCAAGCGGCCAGGTGCAGGAGCCAAACAAGTGATAGTGTTTTGAGGAGCAGGTTTTGGATGGAAAGGACTCAGTAATTTTATGAGGAAGATGGAGGAGATCACAGCCAAAACCATTTTTAAGAAAACAATTGAGGAAAGAGTATTGTTTAGCCTAGAATTTTGGCTGGAAAAGCTGCAGTGCCCCAACATGCTGAAGCAGGACTTCACATTTAACAGGGAGATGGCTTCCAGTCAAAGAAGGGATTTTTGCTGTTGTTGGAACAATCTGCCCAAATTTGGTCAAATGATAGAAGCCTTTGGAGAAATTTCCGATCACATGTGCTCACTGAATTGTCATAGCTCAGTTCACCAAGCATTATCTGCACTGAGCATGCTTAGTACTAGGACTTCAGAAAGATTGCTACTTGAGACTGCTGCAGACTTGTACCAGATGTAATCACCAGAGATAAGAATAGGGGTACCAGCTCTCCTAGATTCCCCATGCTCCTTCTCCCTGGCTCAGGTGATATGGAGAAGGCAGGTGTGTGCTTGCATGCAAATGAAAAGTAGGCAGGATGGGACAGGTAAGGATAAAAGGGAGTCGGGACCTGAGGATCAGACATGGACTGGCCAGACAGAGAGACTGTGAGTGGGACTTTCCCCTGCCATGTAACATGCAATTACTCTCACTTCTCACATGCCAAGGGCTAAGGCAGTATTAACAACATTGCTTCAAGCCTCCTTTCATAACCAGCAAGTGAATCTGTATCTGCTTCTGCTTCCAGTTTTATCTTTTGTTACACATCTCCCCCTCCTCTATCTGTTGTGTCCACTTTCCCATGACTTCCCCCTCTGATTGATCACTGTTCTTTCTTTGCCCTTCTCATAACCTTAACTACTTTTGCTGCTGATACCTGTCATTGCTTGGATGTTTATTTCTTTCTTCTCACGTTGTCACGCTGCCTTCCAGCGTGCACACCACACACACCACATCTGACACTTAGGGCACCTGGTTTTGCTGAAGCACTGTTTTCCCTCTAACGTTGCCACAACTGCTCTCTTACCTTCACCACCTTTCTTTCAGCACTGAGATCCCCAGTGTATCAGCACAGATGATACTRCCCATGTTCTTACATACTGTCAGCTCTCCCTCTCTCGTTCTTTACAGTATCCACCTTCTCTAGCCTATTTGGGACTTCACTGCTCCCTACCTCTCCAATGGCAAGGTCTGTCCTGACTCACTCCTAGCCCTTGTGCGTTACCCTTTCCACCATTCCAACAGTCATTTTGGTCTGTGGATCATTTCCAGTGAAAATCCATAACCAGGATGACTTCCTCCACTACAAGTTAATTTTCTTGTCCTTTCTTTCAGTCGTATTCTTATCTCAGCACTTCTATATCTCTAACTTAATTTATTATTTCTCCTGCATTCCCATCTGCCTCTCTACCAGCGGAGATTCAATCTTGCAACTCCCTTTTCCTCAGTCATAAAGCAATTTAATCTGTTTTTTTTTTTTTTCCTCTAGCCTAGTCATTCTCCCCAGTGAGACCCCAGCATTTATCTCCTTGACACACACATACACCATCATTACTTTTTCTGTAGTTTCTCAGGTTGATGTTACATAAGGCAACAGAGTCAATCTAACCACTCACAGCTGCTGAAAGGGGGAGTCTCATGTTGCCCCCATCCCTTCCAGCTCTTGATATTTCTTGTTCAGCCACAGGAGTGCCAGCTCACTGGATTTTTCTGTGCACCAACTCAACTCATTAACCCAGCAGAAAAATATCCTTCTGAACCTTATAGCTGGGCTTTCCCCGCAGAGTTTCATTGGGTTGAATTCTCGATAGTGAATTGAAAGCCAGTGGGGCAGGGGTAGCATCTGGCTAAGTACAGGAGAGATCCAGAGGGCAGAAGAGTGGGACCTTCTTCTTTCAGTAGCTACAAGCTATGAGATTGACTCAAATCATTGGCTATAACTTCATCCTTACTTTCCTCTTTCCCATCTTTTTTGCATTATTTAAGACAATCTGTTTATTTGTATAGATTTCTTCTCTATCCCTTATCAATGCAGATACTACTTGGATCAGCCCAACATCTATCTTTTTTTTTACATCAGCTGTATTTTCCTTCCATAGAAAGTGAGGACAACCATACTAAGTGACCCATAACCTGATGAATGACGGGGTTTGTTCTAGAGCAATAAGACTTACATAAAAGGAGAGGAAAATCATGGGCTCCTGGTGGGGCCCTCCCTGAGACTGAGGAGCAGTAGATCCAGGTCAGATACTGTACTGGGGTGCAGGACAGAGAAGTCTGGTTGAGGCTGCAGTCCTATTAGCCAGGGAAAACTACATTCCTGGAATTGCATACCTGGATTCCTCCCAGCCCTCTAGCACTGCGGTGGTGGGATGAAGGTGATTTTAATGACAGACAGGCATTCGGGATGGCATTTCAGACAGGAGGTCAGGAAGTGATCAGACCAGGACTATGTTTGCCACAAGCCTGGAGCTGGTGGGAGAGATGAGGAAAGATGGGCTTCAGGTGACAGTGAAAAAGAAGTGAGAAGTAAGAAAGAAAGAAGAGAGAAGGAAGAAGGAAGAAGAGAGAAGGAAGAAGGTAGAAGAAGAAAGAAGAAGAAAAGAAAAAAGGAAAAAGGAAAAAGGAAAAAGAAAAAAAGAAAAAAGAAAAAAGAAAAAAGAAAAAAGAAAAAAGAAAAAAGAAAAAAGAAAAAAGAAAAAAGAAAAAAGAAAAAAGAAAAAAGAAAA
>NW_020455777.1:1477568-1600294 GCF_003342845.1 Nothoprocta perdicaria | reverse complement strand
GGAAAGGAAAGGAAAGGAAAGGAAAGGAAAGGAAAGGAAAGGAAAGGAAAGGAAAGGAAAGGAAAGGAAAGGAAAGGAAAGGAAAGGAAAGGAAACTGGAAAAGGCCACATATTTGAAAAGAAATCAGGCAGGATTGCATTGCATCTGGCTCCCTCCTTGATTAAGTTTGCCTTAGGGCCAGCAGCACTGTGTTTCAAAGCATCCCGTGTCTCCACAAGCTTAGTGCATTTGCTTATTCTTAGCTGATCTGCCCTCCTTTCCACCATGGCCTTTCGTCTCCTGCTGGGCTTTTGCAAGGACAACTAGGGTGGACACTAGCTTCCCTCCTCCTCAGTTTAGTTACACTCCTCTTGTAACTTCAGGTTAAAACCCTGGAGAAAGAGAAGTGGCCAGTAGCTGCTTTCAACACCAAGACACAGTGGTATGTGATATCTGTCTATGTCTGAAAGTCTCCACTCTGTGACCAAGGAGATTATCTGGGTATAGAGGAAGGAGTGTGGATGGCTGCCTGCCCATGCTGTCCGTGCTGCGGGCAAGCTCAGGTGCCTGTGCCTGGGCTGAACATCACACATTACAGCTTGGCATAGCAGGAAAGCTCTAGTTGCTGCAGCCTTGTCTCCATACTCTGTCACATAAAACATGAAAGCTCCCAAAATTGAAAGATTCTTGCAGTAGAAGCTTAGGATATCACTACRGCTATCTCCAGCCCAGCCCAGAGTCATCAGGCTCACTTCTATATCAGCAGGACTGTGCAGTATTAATTTCAGTGTTGTATGTTACAGTTTGTGTTAGCAAACTAGCCATGAGATCATATACTTAACAGAAGTACTTAGTTCTCAGTCTTCATATATTTTTATTGACTTTTTCTCATCACAGTCTAGATAGGACATTGTTCTTGCTGACAAGGTCATTGCATGATAAATTCCCACGTTATTCCAGACTCACTTCAGAAAAAGTGAAAGATCTTTCTCTACCAGGTCCCATCAGTCCTTTCTCTAACAAGGCTTAGGACCCTTAAGTTTGTCTTTCTTAGCTGTCTGATTATTTCAAAGTATTTACTAGCATCTGAAAGAGCCCRTGCAACCAAGTAACTGCCATTCAGAGACTTAAATTTGACAGTCACCATGTATGCAGATGAGGCTTTTGTTGTCCTTATTCACAGGGACACTGACCAGGAGGCTTCTTGCCTTCCACCTGAATTTTACTGAAGTTTTGCCCAACTAGGACTAGCCCGACTCTGAAGAAAGTTGAGAAGACGCTGCTAAAGGTGGGAACTCATTTTCTACAAGTGAAAGCATGCTTGGTGCCTTATGAAGGGGTGGGGTGCAGCTGAGATGTTTTCATTTCTGCCGACGGAGTTCGCAATTTTAGTTGAGTCATCTAAAGTTTTCCTGCTTGTCCTTGGGATTTAGGCCAGGAATGGCCAATCTCCCCAGTGCTCCCAATTGTATCCTGATGCTTCCCAGTGCCTGATGGCTATGAAGCACCTACCGCATACCTCACCGCTGCGAACTGAGAGGAGGGGAAATTCCAAGAGGGATGTGGGAGAGAGCAGGACTGGGCATGTAGCTGGGTCCCAGGACAACCCTGCTGGCTCATTTCTTCCTGTGACTGAATACTGGGAAGCAGTCCTGGAGTTTACTCTTAAAGGAGTAGTTTGGCCTTTGCTGGCCTGGCATTACTGCTTGTTTCAGTGTGCACTCTTTCTGGTAGATCCAGAGAAGACTCCAGGTCACTTACTGGTCATCCAGCCACTATATGACCCATGGAAAGCAGCAGGAAGGTCGGCTTGGAGGAACAAGACTTACCCTTCAGGAGAATCCTATGCAGTTATACTGTATATATAAAACTGTTTCTGAGCTGCAGGATGGCAGCCTTTCTTTTGTCCATAAACCAATGAGAACTGAGGTCAGGGTGCTATTTCCAGGAAGTCTTCTAGAATGTGCCCTTTGACTGTGAGATAAGATCTCTGACACGTATGATAAAGTTTGTTGAGAGAGGATGCTGTTCTGGCTATACCGTCACACACTTCGTCCCTCCCTGCATGTATGTAGCCTGTCAGATAACTTGGCTCTCCCATTACACCTGCGTCCATTCAGGTGGAGAAACACCAGTGAACTCATTGGAAATCATGATCTCATTTCCAAGTTCCTTTGAGATGAAGGATTTGGTTTCCTCTAGGACAAACCCAGGTACCATGAGGAGCACAGTTCACTCCAGGAGGGCTTTAGGAGACAGTATGGACAACTGTGCACCAGATTTGGCTTTCTTTGCTCTACGTAGTCCTCCAGCATTGCTCCACAGGCTTGGCATGTAAAGGCATGTACATCCATGTGGGCTCACCTGACCCTCCAGGGTATGCAGCACCTGAAAATGTCCCTAGCTTCATACCACCAAAGTATCCACAATAGTCCTGCTGTGTGTTGTGGCACAACACTCTTATTATTTCAGACACTTTGAACTGAGAAATGTTGATCATGTCCTAAACCCCTAGAATCATCCCATGGAGGTCAAAGGAGGACCAGGGGGAAGCAAACTGCGTCCTGAAAGTGGTCGGTGTGSTCTGCTCGTGAGCAGTATGAGCACTGCCACCAGCACCTGTTGGCTCTGGCCTGTGATCATGCTTTGGAGAAAATATATTTAGCAGACCACCATGCTCTACATGCTTTACAGCCTTTTTTTAGGAAACAGAGCAAGAATTGACAATATTCCATGATATCACCAGAAACAATATAATTGCCTTCCAAGTGTAATTGCTGGCCCCATGTTTATTACCTTTAGGAATACTAACTTGCAGTTACTGGCAAAACTTAGCTACTGATGAGGGGTCCTTTTTTCTTTGTTTGCTTTCACTGTCATTTGCTTGCCGTAATTAAGTAACCACAGTATTTGCTTCATTAGCAGAGAGAACTTTCTCTTTCAAGATGACTGCCTGGAGGGTAAAGCACCACTGTGCCAAGGAATACTGTTGGGGGCACACCTTCACTTTTTTGCAGTGTTTACCCCATGGAAAAGGGCAGAACTGGCAATGAAAATTGGGTTTTATGTGTTTTCTTTTAAAGAAGTTATTCTGCCCTGAAAACGATATTCCACAGTGCTTACTTTAAAGTGCAGCACAGAAATCCTCCTTGTGCAGGCAGAACTTCTTCATGTAGAATATGTGTTTGCATATGCAATTATGCAAAAGAAGGTATTGCAAAAAAAAAAAAAAAAAAAGGAAAAGGAAAAAAGAGAACAAGAGGGATAGAATATGCCAACCTTAGTCTCCTGACACCTTTGTTTCTTCCTGAGTCATTGATTTCTTTTTCCATATCCTAGGAATACTCCCACAAAGTGTTATGACATATATAGAGAATAGGAAAAATGACATAAGTCATGCCAGTGACTGTAGTAAGGGAGGAGTTGATTGAAATCCTCTGTGTTTGTTGAGTTTGTTTGACTGCTGCAGTGCAGCAGAGCAGCAGAGCAGTTTGGTTCGAGTCATTCGTAGGCACGCTACATTGCCTGTACGAGCTGGGCCCTAAGTGAGCACAGCTTTCTACTTATGGGGGCATGCAGGGGTGCAGGACACAGTTGTGCTGCCAGGGCACAGTCCAGGTATCAGTGCCATGGCAAGGAGGAAAACATGGGGCTCTCTGTCCTGGGCTGCTTGGGCCAAAAAGGCTCAGCCCAGCTTGCCYACAGCAAAGCTGTAATCATATGTTAAAGCATTTGTGGATCACCGACTGTGATGCACCCAAAGGAGATACTGACAGCTGACTTGGAGCAGGGGAATCCCAGACCACTGCTTTTATGTACTGCTTTATATACATGCAGCCTATTTGTGTGACATGCTCTTATCCCCAGTATATATCTTTGTGTATGCACATATGTGCATGAGTGAGAGTGTAGAACCACTGACCTGAAGGAACATAAGAGCTATCGGTAAAGTATAGGATGCTTTAAGGTCATCACAGCGAGCTCAGAGTGCAAGCAGAAGAAAAAATTATGCGAATAGTATGATGAAAATATCATAAGTACCAAACTATACCGCAGACCTGATAATTGTGTATAATACATTACATCTGGGAGGGATGCATGGGTTTCCTTTCTCTGAAACCACAGCAAACTGCTAAAGCTAAGGAAAAATTCCCACTAGAAAGAAGGAGAGGTTTCCTACTCCAGGGCCAGAACAACATCTGAGGAATTATTTAGTATGACTCACAAAAATGTTAATTTTAAGATACAGAAAGAACAGCCCAGGATCACCTCAGCAAGTTCTGGTCTGTAGTAATTTGACACTGCACACTCTTTTCTCACTCTGTTTTTCAGCCAAATACTTCTACCTGGTTTAGGCAGAATTTCTTTTCAGTTCCACAGAAGGTTTTTTAGCCTTTGTCAGTAAATTCGCAAGATTTTTCCCTTTGATATTAAGACCTTTAGTCCTCAAATCCATTCTCTCCTTACAGTTGAACTGAGTAGATGGAGCATTAGTTTCTGTCACACAATAAAAATGGTGTTTGCTTCAGAGTCTTTCTGTGCCTTAAAAATAAAACTCTTTTTATTTTGTAATTTTCCTCTTTTATTCTTTTTTTTTTTAAAAAATAATATTTATTTATCCAGAGGATCAGCAAGGAACTACTTAGTTCTTCAAGCTCAATTGAATATTTTCAGACTCAGATGAAACACATTCATTTTATATCACCCTACTACTTGGTCAGTACTGAGGCTAGAAAAAGAGTGTACAGCTTACGCAGAAATTCTGTGTGAGCTTGGAAATAAAGACCTGTCTTAGAAACTGAAGCAAAACTAAAAAAATTTTTAGTCACAGCAATCACTTCACAGTCACCAGTTAAGACTTGCTGCTTAGAAGCAACATCCAGGTCAGAGCAGGTGTGCTTGCATAGGCTTGAGTTGCTCTATGGACACAGAGCTCTGTGGCAGTGCCTAGCTAAGCAAGACTGATGAGGGCATAGGAAAGATACTACTCAGTAGGGTAGTGAGGAAAAGTTACCTTTGTGCCATGATCTGAAGGGGACAAAAGGGTCAACTAGATGGAAAGAAAATCACAAAGAATAAAGTAGGACAAGGTAGAAAAGCTTTGGAATGAAAATAAACGTAGGGGTGTGCAGAGTGAACCTGAAGATATGGTGAGAGAAGCAAAGGGGAATAAGGACCGTGTACATACAACCAGTTGGCACAGAAAGCTCAGTCCAAACCATCAGGTGCTTCTGCATCTCCAGCAGCTCCTGTGCTGGCTCCCAGCAATGGTGCTCTGCCATCTGGAGCCTCTGGATGGCTCCTCTCCACAGATTTCCTGTGGCCAGTGGGATAAGCTCAGTTGTGCCTTGCTTTCCTATTTGAAAACACACTCCCGCAACACTGTKATCAGGAAATACGGGTGGCAACTGCAACACTCCCTGTTGCATAATCAGAGAAAGGAACATCTCTGGCCTCATCTCTGACTGAAGGACACATACATTACTCTTTGGTGGGGGTGGTGTTGAACCAACAACGTGAATTTTTTTAAGCCATTTTTTTTCCTGACTTTCAAGGGTTATCTGYACAGGCCAGCAGCAGCTTGCTAGTCTTGAACTGAACACCCGCCAGGGGAACACCACATGATGGAAAAGAAAGCCACAGCACCTCCTAATCTGAGTTTCTGACACTAGTGGCAACACAGAAGAAATGGAGATGCTTATCCTTAGGCTGACTGAAAGCAAGCAAAAGTCATGGATTGTATGTACTGACCACAGGAAGCCAACTTCCAAACTGACAGGCCACTGACAACCAACCTCACCAGCTTGTTGATAAGCCCGTGATCTGTCCTGTGAGTAATCCTGAGTCATCAAAGACAAAAGCTGATCCATAAGAGAGCTCCAGTAACAATAATGTTGTAAGAGACATCATTTCTGTCTTAAGAGAACAATATGAAAAGTTAACCAAAAAAAAAAAAAAAAAAAGAGGTTCTCAATGAGGAGTACTGAAGTCAATGGCTACTGAAGTCAACATTCCTGCCATGTGACAAATTGAGCATCAAGTCACTTTTGTCAATTTTGCACAATTCAATTTTGTGAAGCACCAAGTCAATTTTGTGCTAACTGCTGTCTGTTTTCTACACTGACACCATAATCTTGCAAGCCTGGAAATTCCAGACAAATAAGAAAGGACAATAGAGTTGGTCACATATGTTTCAGTAACATTAGCCTCACAGTAATTAATTGTCTAATAGCTCTAATGACTTCTAGCCACTGTAAAAGAATGAAAAAAAAAGTAAAATCCTAAATCTCATCAACTTCATAGGGCTGGATTTTACCTGAGAAGTCTGAAAATAAGAATTCCTGTTTTAGGTGATTTCAGTTTGACAATTCATCCTCTTTCTATTTTGAGAATTTCTTCCATCTATAGTTATTGGAGTTTAAAATGAAGAATTTCTTACTCAGAAAGGAGAATTAAATTTTAAATGCTCCCAAGACATCAGAGAGAAGTAGATCTCTTCCTAAGCAGAACTGAGGCTAACAGCCAGACTCCCAAAATTTCCTGAAAATGACAGGAAATGAAAAGGAAGGGAACAGAAAGTAGAAAAAGCTAAAGATAGGACAAAAGACTGAATGATTAAAGCCTACTAAATGTTAACTTTTCACATTTCTCTATGTCCAGGACTAAATTCTGCATTTCCTGAGTGTATGAGTGTGCTTTCTGCTTTTTTTTCTTCTTCTTTTTTTTTTTTTTTTTATCTGCTCTGTAACTCTGCTGAAGCAGAGAGGGACTTGAAAGCTACAATACGAAAAAGAAAATGAAACATGACCTAAAGGTGCCTCCAGACAATGCAGTCAGCAAAGTCTTGACAAATTATCTGAATACCAGTGTGCATAAATGCACCCATGCTATTGTTTTGCTTAAGTCACTTTTGCAGAGTATTTTCCCTTACAACCCCTTAAACTGCAATGATCTAGAACAAGAAATTCTGTACTTCCATTTTTAGAGTCTAAGCATACATTTTTCTTTGAGTCACTGTAACTTCAAAAAGGACAATTTTTCATAAACAGAAAGAACATTAAAATGAAATTCACCTAAAATTTGGCATTTTAGTTTAATGTTTCCCATGTAAAAATGGGCTTTTTGCTTCTGAAATAACAAATTCCCAAATGTAGTGACTGACTGTGGTAGAAATCTCATTTCTCAGCAAGGAGAAGGAGGAAATATCTTGACCTTCTTCCATGGTGATCTTGGAATCTTTTCATTTGAGCAGCACAACTATTTGAGTGTAATAAAATTTCCCTGAGTACTTTATAGGGAAATGATGGAAGATGCTGAGGAGGCAGTATAATCAGAGCAGGGCTGTAATCGCAGCCCCAGTGAAAAATGGATCCCTCCATCACTGATCTATCTGTAAGGTTAACCAGTTCGGATAGCTTGGAATAGACATAATAATTTTGTTTATTACCAGCACTTGTCCCACATCTGTTACCAAGATGGATTTGTGTAGTGACCCTTGCCAGTCCTCGTGGGTACATCGTTGCTGCATAGGCAAGCAAAACAAATGCTTGTCTTCCTCATCTGTGGTTATAGCAATGAATCCTCCATTCAGCTCTCCTGCTCCCTATTCAGTGCAAATATTTCTATCTCTATTTGCATGTCTTCCTGTTCCTCCTTTTCTATTTTCGGCCCTATTCGTCTCCCAGATCCTTTCTGAAGTCCCAGAGCTCTCCGCTGCCTCTGTGCTCCGCTTCTAGCCTCACCTGGAGGCTGCCAAGCACTGAGCACCCTCTCTGTCCTCTCCCCTGGACCGTCACCCTGCAGCCTGCCCCTACCAGTACTCCTCCATGGGGCTCCTCAAACCCTGCCAGGGCTGCCTCCCTGCATTGCCTTCCTGTGCCTGGCACCTGTCCATTTGCCTCTTCCCGTGCCAAACATGCCTTTGGCAGCTACGCTGGGAATGCACAATAAGGGCAGCCAGTGTGCCCTTCCATGTAGCTAGAAATGAAATGTGTACATACTGCTGTCAGTAGTACGTACATACTACTACTACTTGACAGCAGTATGCAAACAGTCATTCCACACAGCTGTCTGTTCATCACTGAGTCATGCCACTCCTTTTGGCATCTTGGGATTTCCTTGAAAAATTCAGTGCAGATCTGATTCTTTGTCTGCGCCTGCTGCGGTCTGACTGCAAGAATGCTGCAATCAAATCTGATTTTTTCAGCCATCCTTTCTGCCTTGCAAAAGAAAGGATTGAACTCTCAGCAAGTGGGACTGTATGAATTCAAGGAAAATTCTAGCTGGAAATCCACTGATAGCATGTTGTGTAGACATATTTTCCAGTTGTTCTGCCAAAATAAAGGAGTACAGAGGCCAGGACTTTGCAGGGACTGGGGGAAATTATATAACTTGATTCTGCTTCCTTTTAAAGTCAGTACTGTAAGAAAGTCTGGYCACATCTACACAGGGAAGTTATGCTGATTTAACTAAAATCCACTTTATATTTTTTCACCTTTGAGATCTCAGGAGAATCCAATCAGGATAGAAAAAGATGATACTGACCCTTCTGGTCTGCCACAAACCAACGTCAGAGGTTTCCATTCACATGAGAGAAGAGGCAGAATGCAATATACATCTATGACCAATATCTTATCACAAAGCTATTTTCCCAACACYCTGGATGCCTTAACCTGTCGAGCTGTGGCTCGCTGGGTACTTCAGAATATCAAACTGTGAACTAGGATGCTTAAGGCGTGAGCAGGATGCAGATCTGACAGCTCTGCTGAATGCGCAGTAACAGAAGTGACACAGAGAATTGCAAATCCTGGCATCTTAAATTGTTATGGCTAAGGCCACCAAGGCTCAGCTGTCAGAGTCCTCTCCCTCCTGGGACTCAGACTCCTTTCTTGTTTTCTTATTCATTCAAATCTGGTTTGGACCTGTTTTGTTTGAAAGCACATTTCACAGCACATGAAAGCTGTGTGCTACTAAAAGTAATCATAGTGACAGCAACATAATAACAAATATCTGCTTTTGTCAGTAGATCTCCAGGAGCTTTGCCATGGGTATCATTGCCATGATTCTCAACAGTGGGTAGACTAGATGCAGAAAGTAAAATGACTTGTCTGTAGACAACCTTACTAAGAACCATTTTTTCAATTTTTTATTATTCTTGGTATATCACGAATCTCTGGAAGAACTACATTTTGAACATACTCTCTCAGATATTGCTAAAGAAACTACCAAAAGTAGTGTCATTTGTAGTGAAAATCTCTAAAACATGACAGAAATAAAATATGTGAGAAGTTTTTATTTACTGAATCTGAAGGCAAACACAGCAAATAGGAAGTCTGCTAGGTTTTCCYCTCACAATAAAATTTTGTCATGTAGCATCTTACTAACATGTGGGTGGGAACCACTAATCTCACTCTGTTGGTCAAGCAACAGATCTGTCAAGAGGACTTTACTACCCTCCTGTCTCCATCTGGTCTTTCTGCTTCAGTGCTAGCCACACACAGCCAGCACATAATATAATAATTTTGCACATTCATGGTTTCTCTTCTCTTCTCTTCTCTTCTCTTCTCTTCTCTTCTCTTCTCTTCTCTTCTCTTCTCTTCTCTTCTCTTCTCTTCTCTTCTCTTCTCTTCTCTTTTTCACATATTATGACTACATTAACTGCAAGCAGATTGTACTTAATTAAATAAAACATTGACCTTCCCCAAAGATGTCTCTGTAGGTAATATGCCCACAAGTATCTCCTTTCCTCCTAAGAAAAAACCATATTTAGGTCACAGTAGTTTGTCTACAGAAACTGTGTAATCAGTGTGAGGGAGTTTCCTCTGCCTGTACCTTTGACTTCTCCTCACTCACTGTTTAGGCTTTTGCTTTTGATTAATAGACCATCGTGTCCTTGCAATCCTTAAGACATAAGCAAGAGGAGGAACTCCAGTCCACATCCTGTATCAGGAGTGCTTTAACAGTTCCCCTTTGATCAGCTGCACATTTATTAAGGAGGAGTCTGATTTTTAAACTTTTTGGCCTAATTTGAGCCATTCTGTGCCCTGACAACTSTAAGGTAGTATCAAGACTTCTCTTTATTTTTTCCTTTTGAATTATAGGGGTCTTTGAGAACTGTGCTTTCTTATTCATCATGCATTTATATTATTTTCATTCACTCTCTTACAGGAAAACRTATTACAAGGAAAACAAAAGCTGAGTTTTTGCAATTCTTGCCCAGAAAATATTGTCAGAAAATAGGAGATAATATGGCCCCTTAATACTATAAACCTCAATGCACAGTCCCAGTGTTCAAAACATCTGCTTGGACAAGAACAAAAAAAATATAATGAGAAGGGCGACATTCAATTTGTGAAACTTTGCRGAGTTTCAGGCTTTCAGCTCATCAAATTCAGGCTTGCTTCTCCCTACTGGSAGCTCCCTACTCCCTACCCAGGCTGGAGCAGGAGCTGTGGGAAGCATGGCACAGACAGCATCACCACTGCGGGCTGGACACACCACAGTCTTGCTCCAGGTGCYAAGATACATAAGTAAGATGGTTCTGTGCC
Source organism: Nothoprocta perdicaria (assembly GCF_003342845.1). Taxonomy (NCBI): domain Eukaryota; kingdom Metazoa; phylum Chordata; class Aves; order Tinamiformes; family Tinamidae; genus Nothoprocta; species Nothoprocta perdicaria. The sequence continues at coordinate 1,589,767 of NW_020455777.1, read as the reverse complement.
CAAACCAATCCTCCCTGCCAAGACTTAGAGCTTATTAACTTTGGCACAATGCCAGCCTAACAAAAKGACCCCAAGCTGTGCTGGAGAAGGGCTGTGATATGGCACKTGTATGTCTTCAAACAGAGTCCTCKGCTACCAAGACCCTTTGGGATCTTGACTAGGATAGCTGAAGGAATTCTTGAATAATCACCTGTTTCCTAATGAAAGACACCTGAAAAAATATTTTGAGACGTTTCAGCTGTTATAAGCAGGTGCAGATTAGTTGGTCCATTCTTGATCCATCAGGCCTGAACACAGAAGAGCCTTCGTCAGCCAGGACCGGTAGGCATTGGCCTATGGCCACAATGCAAGCTACATCAGACCTCACTAATGGTATCCATCCTTGATTTTAATAAATGCAGAACATTTGCAAAGATTAGTTCTTTTAAAAGTATTTTTACTAGTTCTTTTACATTCTTCACACAAAAGTTTAACTTCACATTTTCTGTGTGTAGCACAAGTGATTGTCATGCAACACAAACCACAGAAAGCGTATGCCTAAATTCTGAAAAACTCCCTCTTTACATTTGGAGATCAGTCACTACTACTGAAAAAAAGGAACACTTGATTATTTTCATCCCTAAACAATAGTGTCAGTTCCCTCTTCAAACTCTAGTTTTATGTCCTGACCATATTAGGGCAACTAATTAAGCAGTGACTTAACCCATCCAGTYTGGCCTGTCGTTATGCAAGCCTATTCTCTTAGGCATGTCCCTGGACCAGCATTAACAAGCTGCTCAATATAGGGAATAACCGGAATGCCTGAGGTACTTAGTACACCATGTCTGTCTATATTGCTCACAGTCAATGGATATAACTGACTTCCAGAGAGCAACCTGCATCATTTCCTTATAATCTGAGTCAAGCTACTGCAGCTGAATAGTACCTGTCAGMCAAAGAAAAGGAAATGTTATGCTCTTCTCAACATATTCCGCCCATCAAAGATCATCCTGCTTTTGAACCTACAGGAAGGYGGAAATGTGTTATGAACTTCCTAGGGTTTAAATATTCTTGGAGAGATGCCCTTTCATGGAATAAGGAGAGAAAGACATCTGTCACGGGGCTGTCGTGGGGATGAAAGCTGAATCATTCTGCTTGCGTTACAGTTACGTTGCGCTAAACCCATGCATCAGAGCTCCCCTCAAGGTTTCAAACCAGCAACACTTTTTTTTTCTTGTCCTTGACAAATAACTTGGCAGTGAGTAGAGGCAAGGGGTTGCCTTCTCTCAGGTGATGGGGTTCGCCACATCTAGAGATGAGCGGCACACTCCCAGGCTTTGCAAGAACAGGGCAGCTCTCCCTGCCATGGGCAGACGCCAGGCAGGGCACACAAGCATGTGTCTGCAGCACAGCAACCTATTGAAAGCCCCTGAAATAGGCAGTGAGTGGTCTCTGAGCTCCATCCCTGCCTGGGCAAAGCTGATGCTGATTGGAGTGGTCCTCAAGGTCCAGGAGAGGCCAACAGGGAGGCGGCCGCAAGCTTGCTGCCTGGGATCATCCCCAGAAGCTGTTTATCTCTGCTTCCTTAAAAAGCCCTCGCAGTGGCAGGGTGCGTGTGCCATTTGGTCCCTCCTGCCCTTCCTGCCCTCCCCCCTCTCAGAAATACCCTGCCGTTAACCTAGAGCCTGTTGGCCAACCCAACCACAACTGCTGGGGTAGGAGTTCTGAAGAACATAACATTCTGCTAAATTTGTGGGAACAGACAGGTTGTTGGCTGAGCGACTTGATGTGCCTAGGGGCAAGTGAAAGCTGTAGCAAGAGAATAACTCTCATTAGGCACCAGAGTCCACAGGGAAGGGGCACTATATAAATAATCTGATCACAAAAAGAGCTCCAGTTTGCAGCCACACAGCTCTGTAGGAAATAAGGCTTTATTGGCTTCAGGACTTAGAAAACTAACTACCCTGATTTGCTCTTCAGTCTGCAGATGCTACAAAAGGAGGTTTGGGCTGTATTTATGCTTCTGCACGACAGTGTGACAAAGCTCCAGGAGGAGCTTGTGAATAGGAAGGTGAACAGGTCTGATGCTGTAAACCCTGACTCCAGCACGTAGGTATTCTCAAAGGGTGCTATGAGTGTGAAAGGACTTAATACCATGATTGTGTTGGACATGTCTGATCTGTTGCTTAGCCTGCAGAAAGCCTATGATAATCCCTGTCTTCTGCCACGTAGCACCCTTTTGCAAGAATGAAGGTGGCCTAACACCCCAGGGGCCCACTAGACCATACATGGGGTACAGACTGTCACCGGTTTTTCTACCCTTGTGACAGACAGACAGCCACACTGCTGCATATCATCTTCTCCTTTTTCTCGAGGCACGCTCGCTTCACTCTGTACTTTCCAGTTTTGTTAGGGCTGTTTGCTTCCTGTATGCATTCAGTCAGCTGACTCTGAGTCACGCCAGGGCAGATTTGCAGGACTTTCTGAGAACGCCTACAAAAGCTATCAATGACAGCAGCTCATCCTGACAAGAAAGGCACCTTTGTTTCCCCCCCATTCACAAACTTTCACCGTGCGCAAACTCTCCAGCTTTCATCGAGCGGCAGTTGCAGTCCCCCACCGCAGCAAAGGCAAAACAAGAAACCGAGTTTCCAAGAATAACACGGGAGGGCTTTTCTTTTTAATTCATCATTTTCATGAATGAATTATTCATTCGGTTGTGGTAATTCCTGTATTGTTGAATCAAAAGAGAAAAAAAAAAAAAGCACAACAACAACATAGTGCTTACTATTGGCTGCCTGTGAGCGTGCAGCGCTGGGACCCACAGGGAGGGATGGCCCAGCAGCGGGTTCCTGGGTCTAAAGGAAGAGGCACAACACAGCCACAGCGTTCGGTGCAGCAGCCACCCCAGAGACGACATGGGCATCCGGGTCTCAGCGCTGAAAGGCTAAAGATTTGCACACGAGTAATTTTAGGTTGGTAATGGAAATACCCCAAATAACTGAAATTATTTTAATGCTTTGGATATTATAATACTGATTTTATATTCTGGAGAGATTAAAGCTGTCAAATTCTGCTCTCTTCTTTTCCACTGCCTGTCATGAGCTGATTTACAGGGAGTATCCTGCTAGGTATGCCTTGGCAAAGCTGGGTCTCTGTTTCAGTCTCCAAGTCTGCAAGGCATCAGCCCCCCGACTGATTAATCCCTGCTTTAACACTAAAACAATTCCTCAGGCATTGTGTGCACGCCCTGCTTCGCCTCCTCAGACCTCTACCTTGCAGATGATCATTCTGTGGTTAAGGCTTAACCCTGCCAGTGCAAGTACAGCTCAGAAGATTACTGAATTCAGGAATACAGCCATTTTATTCCTAGAAAGTCCTAAGGGATTATGCATGCTCACAAACTACAGACCTGCACTATGTTCCTCTCTTTTCCTATTATGTGAAGCCTCTTCTGCCACCTCAGCACCTTGCCTGTGTTTGAGGTCAGGCTGAATCTACCTGTTTTCCCTCTCTTCTGTTATTTCTTTGTATACAGGGCAGCAGTATCCTTCCCCACACCACCTCACAGAGAAGTACCTTTTTAATAACAGTAAAGAACTCCAATTTCTTCCCTCACTAAAGTCCTCTAGACATATGCTCTCTAGTCTGCTAGGCTGGACAGACTCACAGTCATGACAGCTCAGCTTTTCATCCCACCAGGAGATGTCCATATAGGATTCAGCCAAACTTACTGGAAATATTAAGATGGACTGTATTTTTCAAAACATGGCATAGTAACAACACATGAAATACCAGGTGCGGTGCAGATATATCTCTTCTGGCAGTATAGAAATCATTGCTCGGCTAGAAAAGAAACAACATTCTAACTGCCAACGTAGTATTTATATAAACTGACTACATGGTCAAGGCTAAAGTAATCACTGCTGGAAATGGGAAATATCACTGCTGCTGGGCTGGATTCAAATCAATTTGTCAAAAGTGGAAAGAAGAGTCAAAATATCTTCCTGTTTTATCTTTTCTGGCCCTCCTTTGAGTTGTGAAACTTTTAATGATGGTCAGGATGGGACACTAGGTACATTCCAGATATGGGCTCACAGGATATAATGCTAGAAGGGACCACAGGAGGCCCCCAGTCCAACCTTCTGGCTCAAAGCAGGGTCATCTCTGATCTCAGGCCGGCTTGCTCAAGACTTTGTCCAACCAGATCTTCAGGACAGCACAACCTGTTCCAGTGCTTAGTCAAGCACTGAAAAAAAAATTTTACGTTCAGTCTGGACTTCCAGTTTCAGCCCTTGCCCCTCATTTCTCATCCTCCTGCCATTCATCACTGTGGAGATCCTGGTTCCGTGTTCTTGATGACCTCCCTGGAAGGCTGCTGTGACATTCCCCTGCATGGAGGAACCTTTCCAGGCTGCACAAGTCCCTCACGCTCTCGTTACCGGTCAAATGCTTCAGCCATCTTGGCAGCCCTCTGCTGAACTTGCTCCAATATACCAATGTCTTTCCTGTGGTGGGGGTACCAAATTAGGAGGCGATACTCTAGGCATGGTTTAAAGAATCCACAGTGGAGGGGGGATAATCACTTCCCTTAGTCTACTGGCTCTTCTCCTGTTGATACATTCTGTTGGACTCCCATGCTGCCAGGCACACTGCTCGCTCACATGCCAGCTGGTGACTGTCCCAGATCTGCTCCCCCATCAGCCAGTCCCTAGTCTTGCCACGGCTTCTCCTTGCCAGGTGTAGGACTTAGAAGTTGCTTACATTGAACTTCACAATGCTGCCATCAGCCCATGCCATCAGCCCGCCTAGGTCCACCTGATCGGCAGCCCTGTCTCTTTTAACATCTTTATATTTGCTTCTTTCTTCAGGTTTCTTTCTTCCTTCAGTTGTTTCGCAAGGCTAGAAACAGATGGAAAATGCAAATGTCCTCTTAAAACCAGCCCTGCAAGCAGTCACAGCATATGACAGCTATGTTTGCAGTGAAGCTTAACTAAAGGATTTCCAACTAAGTTTACAATGAGAGGTTTTGCAAAGACTGAAATATTTCTTTGATTCTTTCACTTCCATTGACAGAGCACAGAACTACTTCTTAATTATAGAAGGCAGAGTACATCAGACACTTCAGCTACAAGCACAGTACTCAGCTGAACTAAAAACATTATGAGACATCTGTTTTGGGAAATGCTGCATGAGCTTATTAGTTAAAAAGGTGCACAGTGAAGGCAAACATGGAACAGAGGGTCTTCTCTGGTTTCATCCCATGAAATGACCTTCCTAACTAATAACTCAAAAATAAAAGGATGAACTGACATGAGTCCACATCTTGATATCATTAATTCTCGGAGAAAAATCCTCCCCACCCCCCTGGTACTATCCCGGTCTTACACCAGAAAACAGCACTTGGAAGTTTTAAACGCCCTCAGAAAGTTCAGAGCAAGCCTGACCTGCCCTTGGTGTGCCTGTCTGACACACGTGATGCAGCATCAACTCCCGCAAAATAAAGGGGAGGCAAAGCCTTTCTTTCAGCCTAGAAGTAGGAGCAGCTGATTACACACTCTGCATTTACGAAAAAGAGGAGTGATCTGATTTAGCCACATTGCTGCCCCCTCACCAGGAACCTACCCACCTCAGAGTTTCTGTTTATTTTTACAGTGCGCCTTTGACCTCTCCGGCTTCAACCCACTTGGCACATAGAGGTTTAATTGAGGGGGTGGGGGAGCGACCAACACCCACTGCACGTCTCCCTCCGTGCCAGAGGGTGCCTGCAACCTGCTCGCTCTCCCTCCTGCACACCCCTACCTCACCCACACTGCCGGGACCAAAATGCCGGCGTGGGGGGCAGTCCCTCCCCACAGGCACCTCACGCTACGGTCACCACTGAGCGCCTCTCACGTGCACTCATGAAATACACCGCGAGACGGAGGGCGACGTGTAACAGGTTGACGCTTATTGCTGAACTCGAGGGCTCTGAGCGCAGCCTCGCTAAGCAGGAAGCCAAACGACGTCAACAGAGTTACGCTCGTACAAAAACAATGTAAATGAGATCAGCTTTTGGCCTCAGCTGCAGCAGCTGAAACAAATCCTCCGGCAGCGCTGGCGATCATTTAAATCACACGCATGTTTGCCAGTGTGAAAATGCAATAACCAAAAAAAAGGGAGAAAAAGTCTCTTTCCTGCTTGGAATTGACACGTAGATGAAAGTTCCCTTAAAGCTAAAACACTTCCATGCTACTGCTAGAGGAAGAACTACTCAGGAAAAGGTTGCAAGTCAGAAATTGAAGAGTTTTGTTAAAAATAGTAGAAAGGATAACAAGCTAGGGTAAAGAACAATTAAGCAAACTAACACATGTGCAAAAAATGCTAATTAAAAATTGGCTATTATTTGTTCAGCTGCAATCACTAGTAACTTTTGTAAAAGTGTTGATGATTTTTCTGTATGGAAATGACCCACTTTTATCTGCACAGTGTTGCTAGTCTTATGGTAGAAGGTCACAAGGGTTCTCTGCTGAAAATATCTTCCTTTCAGCTATTACAAAACATCAATTACCAAATAAATTGGTTGTTGTGAGGAAATGAAAACTAATGGTGGTTTTCCCTGGTCATATCACTAAAGGATCACTTTCCGTAAAGTGGCACTTCATTCTTGTGAAATTGCTACATTCTTGATAAATGAACCCCAAATGTATTAAGTAGTATTGGCAAATAGGCAGAGGGATTGATTTAAGTGGGTTTTGCTTGCCTTTTTTCACCATTATGTGGCTACAAAATAGAGTTTATTATGATCAATTCAACAGAGAAAAAGGCATGATTCGAAAGTTTCAAGTTGCTACTTCTGGACAAAATTTTGCTGGTAAGAAGATGTCAAGGTTGCCACCACTGAAAAAGAAAATAATTAAGGGAACGGGTATTCAGGCGGTTGCTGCTGAGCATGATCAGAAACTACTGACACCACCACCGTGAAAGAGGCCAAACCCATCTGCTGGCACCTTTAGAAGGAGGGATCAATGCAGGAAAGTGAAGATGAATACAATCAATTTTTATCCAGGCAGATAATGAATTAATTTTCCATTTCCACATGCTGGTAATAAAACAACATAGCCATTATCTTCAGCTGAGGTATTCTGATTTATTGAGGATTTTGAGGCTCTTTGATAAATTATTTGGTTGATAAAATAAATAAGAGACAACTCTTTAGGAAAAGATGTATAGTTTCTGATCTGAAGTTCTCTGAAAACTTTCAAAAGACAGAATAACCATATTTGGATTTGTTTCCATGGAGAATTGTGTCTTAAAAAAAAAAAATTGGCATCACTATGACAGGATGTATGATTTCCTGGCTCCCCTCCTGCCATTCCCAGTTGTGCCCCAAATAGTATCTGTCATGAAAACTGCTTGACTACAAGCCAATTAGCAAACGACGGGCATGACCAAATACCCCCAGGTAGCTGGAGTGAAACCATTGGGTGTACATTAGGAATTACTCTCTCAGTTGCCAAGATTTCTACAGTGCCTGTCATCCAGGGCATGACGGTAAGCCCATTGGTGATGGTGGATGAGTTCAACTTTATTGAATGGGACTCCTGAGTGGGACTCATCATTCAGGTATGCTGTAGCCCATTCCATCATGATAGCCTCTAGTTTCATGAAGTACCATGACCTGTCTAAGCACAGTGGTGTCTGGGTTCACTACCCTGCTCACCAGCCTGTCAGCTTCTAGGGTTCAGACCACTAGCAGTGACAGGGCGAGCTAGTGAAGTGAGTTCTAAGGTAAGGAGCTGCCACTCATTGTAACGGCAGGTTAGGTCCATGGGGCACTTTTACATCCATCCTGCAGTGGTGGTTTTTCGAGGTTGGCTTGTCACTATAGAGATCAAAAGCAAATTCTGAAGCTAGGCATTTGCATTATAAATACCTGATTTCCCCATATTACTTTAACTGGAAAAATAAGTCTTCACTTCCCTCATAAAAATTGGAAGCGTTTGGTAAAAAATGAGTGTTAGTAATACTACTTGGTTCCAACCACAAACGAAATGCATAAGTTAAGGAGCTGTTAGGTAAACATTAGTAAATACTTCCAAATGGTAAAACTAAAGAGACTCTGGAACAAGATTGCCAAGAGAATGTGAAATCCTAACATTACAGGCACTTAAAGAGAGATCATATGGGGATCTGTCAATAACAACTGAGGTATACTGGCTCCTGCTTTGCGGCAGGAGACAGGACAGATAACCCATGCATGCTGGGCTTCTTACCTTATTTTTCACGACCCAATAAAAACGTGTATTCATCTGCTTCTGCAAAAAGTGCTGAAGCCTCCGTTGATGCTAAAAAGTGTCAAAACCTCAATTTTAAATACCATGAGAAAGACGGTAACTATTCAGCAACACAGTTTCTCTAAGATCAGGCAGAGGTATAGGAGCAGCAGTGACTCAGAGAAAATAATACTGCCTCTTGAATCATTGCTTCCACTGCCACCACGTTAGTGTCTGCAGTAGCCGGGAATTTCCTTCACCATCTCCCATCTTTCAACAGACCCAAACCAGTTTGACCACTGATGTGTGGCAGTATGACGACATAAGGCTGTGGACAGTTAAAGGCAGTAGATTTGGTGAGGGTTGTTTCTCAGTAACAAGTATTGTGCTTATCTATTAGGGAATAAAATTCTCCAGCATGCCAAAAAGCACTTTCACTTCTCTAAAGAATGGTCACTTCTCTCAGATGTCAGCCACATGGGTTAAAGTTGCTGCTTCCTCAAGAAGATAAGCATTATGGTTGTCTCTGAGGTAACTTAGACTCTCTGTTTGTCCAAAAGAATTACAGATACAGATATATTACCTGTACATAGGTTGATCCTAGTTCCAATGCATTGTGACACAACGATCTCAGCATGTGGCAGGCTGTGATACATCAGTGTGTACTGCCCCTAAACTGCTTGCCAATTCATTTTCGTTCTGTACCACTTTTGTCTGCTTTAYTCAAAAGACTTTTCAAAGTAGAACAGCAATTTTATTCTTTTTTTTTTTTTATAGACTGAGAAACTGAATCAGAGATATGTCTTAGCAGAACCAAGAATGCAATCCAGATCTCCTGTACCCCAGGCCATGTGCATGAAGAGCTGGCTAGTCCGCAAACCCTCCCTAAGACATATTGCCACATCACCATGATAAAGCTTGGCCCCCTCTGTTGGTTGAAAGGCCTTGAGATGAGGAAACTTGGCTCAGAGCACAAGAGGAAAATTACAGTTGCATCCAAGCATTGGCTATAGGAGCCAATAGGAGCCCTCCTGAGACTTTATGTCTACTTCGAGCATGCCAGCCCTGGACATGAAGTAAATATGCCCATCCCCAAGGTAGATCCTCAAAGGCAAAAGGAGTCCTCTGGTGGCACAAGCTACTACGTACTTTTCTGCCAGTGTAGGAGGGGAGAGGTAGGGAGGGGACATGTCTGGAATAAATCTCTGCTGTTGGTTCACAGCTGTGATATGCCCCTGCCCGAGGACCATTAGATGCTGACCTATATAAGAGTGCAGCCTCAGGCTGGCCTTTGGGACAACCATCTACTAGGTACAGGATGACCTTCAGCTCTGGAAGGTATGCACCAGCCAGTGCCGTTGTATGGCAACCAGACACACTGCCAAACAAGATACTCGATACTGATCTCCTCTACAGACTGTCCCACAACGTCCAGTGGAAACCACCATAATCATTTTCTGCCACTTTCAGCAAGAGAGGAAGAGATGCAAAGAAGAGAGTGTGGTGCAGATACTTGTTTCTTCTAGGACTACCATTTCAACAGCTGCAGCAGCTCCTGCTTTACTTGAGCTGCTTCACAACAAATAAAATTCTTTTACTTTTCATGAGGGCTAGAGAACACAATTTGTGAGCAAAAGCCATTTTGTTACTCATCACTCACTCATCAGCTTTATCCACCGATTGTATCTTGCTACTGGCTAATGTCTTAGTCCTGCTGAGAATTGCATATGTGCTTATCAGGTGATGTGACTGGTGCCATCAAGATCACAAACAAGCAAAGTATGTATACACGGCCTGATTCTAGGACAGCAAAGTCTGAAGATATGAACAGCCTTTCTAATACAGGTGAGAAAAACAGGTAGAAAGCATCATTGGCCTCTRACAAGACCCTGGGATATTTTCTGATAGTGGCAATTATATATGCAGATGATTCAAGCAGCCACTAAATACTATCTGGCTATAGCTGTAATAAGAGCTTTGATCTGGGAAATTTTTGTGCTCATCCAGTGGCACTGCTTTATTTTGCCTTTTGATAACATCCTTTTGCTTCAAAGCTTTTCTAATGCTTTTCTTAGGAAAAAAAAAAAACTTTCTTATCTGGTGTTCCTCGGCCAAAATCAGACCAGRTGGAGACAGTTGAACAACAGCCTGAATTCTTAGGAGACCTGACCACCTCCTTACCTTTAGTTTTGTGTATGGTGCTGCCTACAGGTCTTTGCACTGTGCATTTTTACTCACTGGGGGATGACTCACTCCCTTTCTAAAGGAATTGAGGGGCTCAATTTCCAATTGAATAGGGTTTCCCTGGGCCATTCTCCCCAAAGTTGTACTCATGTGTAATTTAAATTTGCATAAGAAAGTTTGAGCACTTTTAAAGGCTTTCCCTCACCACTTGCTAAAGCACAGAGCTAGTGACTTCCTGTTAAGGAAACATTTAGTCTGCTTTTGTCTTTGTTAGTCAAGTCTGGCATTCCCCTCCGGGGGGAAAAAAAAAAAAAAAAAAAGAAAAAAAAGAAAAAAGAAAAAGATGTTGCTTAAAGGAAAGCAGTCAAGCAATGTTAAATTAGCCTATGCCTATATAGCTTTCAAAAAGCGTGGCCACATCCTCCCACCTCTGCTATATGAGGTGGGCTGAGATAACTGACCACTTTGCTCACCACTTCCAGAGGCTATTTCTAGGAACATTGTAGCTCTTCATTTCTACAGGGGCCTTTCCTTCCAATAGTAGTGTATGTTTAGCACACACTTTTATTCCAGACCAGCACAATTAGGATGGGCTTTTCCATGGAATGCACAGCAAAAGACAGAAACAAAATGTACAAGTGATTTCAATCTGTCATCTCTTGACATGGCTACGCCAGCAAGTGAAACAGATAAGCTACATCTGGGCGATACTGATCATGTAACTAGGGTGGAGAAAATTGGTTGGATGTCAACAGCTGTTTCTAAGCAACAAGCGATCTGTTGTGGCCACTATCAGGTATGAAGGAGAGGAGGCTGATAGAGATTTAATGTATGTAGCAGAGGATTCGTTATTTGTGGAGAAAGACCGTCACAAAGGTTTCTATTGTGCCAATATGCTATGGAAACAAAGGGAAATAATAGGAAAGGATGTAGGTGGTTTGACCTTCTTTCTCTCATTTAACTATTTTAATTCTGTAAACATGCACCTGCTAGGACAAAGGCTCTGTTGCTTACAGCCACAACAACAGTAACTTTGCAAACTAGCATGGGTTGCAATGATGCAGCATCACTGAATTGAGTTACTGTGTGACTTCTCACGCTATTTCTGCAGCAAGTAACAATGCTAGACTCTTCTCGGCAGATAAAATAACGGCACAATCATTGTTCATGTTTGTTCTCAAGCTGCAYGGCAGTCTTGTGCTGCTTGCCAGAGGCAACTCTCACATGGTGAAACTTCTCCCTACCACAGTTCTCTGGCAGGCAAACGCCATCAGCTCACAGCAGCATTCAAGTTGGGTTTGTGAACCATGGAGCTCAGTGCTTTAACATCACAGAAGCAATACTGTCAAATTCCTTGATTTCTTTTGCCTAACATATTGTATGCAAAAAGCAAGACACCCCTAAAAAGTCACAAATCTTTGAAGATATGAATGATAAAGAGAAACATTTAAAAAATAATTACTAGTTACACTTTTAATATAAAGTGAGGCTTCTATATGCCTTCCTAAGGAAGGTATTACTATTTTTGTGTCATAGTTGAAACATAGCTATTTGAAGGTGTTCAGTAACTGTTTGGCTCTATTGACTTTTCTGGTGGGGGAGAGAAGATTGTATTATGACCCATAACTGCTATAAGGATGCAGGCCCTACCTGGAAGAATTGCCCCTCCTCCTTTTCCAGGATAGCAGGATATTTCACTGTACATGTGTTTTACTGACAGTGTGTGTTGGTGAAGATTGTGTACAGACATTTTTTACTCTCATGAGATGACAACTGCATAGTCTTCTACCTTAGCTAAACAAATTTCAGGATGGATTTAAAATTTCTACATTCCAAGACTCTGACTTACTAGTATCGCTGCCCAACTTCTCACCTGTGCGAATGTGTCTACTCTGGAGGGAGAGTAGCTGTATGCTATATTTACAGGACAGTAGCTGTATGCTATATTTATAAGAAGACAGAATTGTTCAAAGACACATACAAGATTTTAGAACTTATACCAGATTTTTGACATAATTGTTTAGGATTTCATTTTCATTTCCTTTTTTTAATCAGGATAAATACGCTGATAAGAGAGGTGATTTTCTGTCAGTGTAGCTATGCTGGTAACAAATCCGGTGTAGCTGTAGCAAATACTTTATATTGTCAGCTACTGAACAGGAACAAGTTATGTCGGTATGAAACAATATTTTATGTAATACATTTATTATTTTCTTTGTATTTATTTATGTAGTAATAGACACTCCACCCAACAAACGCCAACATCATTTTGGTATGAGACAATGTATTTATTTGATAGTAGCCACATCCAGCAGGACTGGTATGGAAAGTGATTATCGTAAAACAAAGTTCATTCAGACAGATAAACCTGTCAGACTGCAATATATTGGCTGAATTTGCCTCTTTACCATAATCATAGAATCATAGTCACAGGTTTGGAAAGGAAGCCATGGAGATTGCCTAGTCCAACTCTTCTGCTTAGAGCAGGGGCATCTAGAGCAAGTTGCTCAGGGCCAGGCCTGGTTAGGTTCTGAGTATCTACAAGGAGAGAGACTCCTTTGTGCCACTGTTCAATCAAACTTATAGCAAAAAGTTTCTTCTTAGATTCAAATGGAATTTTCTGTATTTTGGTTTGTACCCATTGCCTTTTGTCCAGTCACTGGGAGAAGGATCTGGCTCCATCTTCTTCGCTTCATTCTGTCATCAGATATTTACACACGGTGACAAGATCCTTCCTCAGCCTTCTCCAGCTCTCAGACTTTCTTCATATGATGATCCAGACCCTTAATTATYTTTGTGCCCCTTCTCTGGACTTGTTCCATTAGGCCCATGTCTTTCTATATTGATGAGTCCAGAACTGGATTGAGTGCTCTAGAAGCGCACTCTAGTACATCAGCGCTGAGTTGAGAGGGAGGATCACCTCCCTCGTTCTGCTGGCAATACTCTGCCTAATGCAGCCCAAGATGCTTTGGACTTTTTTGCCACAAGCACACATTGCTGGCTCGTGTTATAGATAGATAAGCCATAGATTTTCAGCGCAGATGAGATATAGGTCACTTCTGAATGTGGGACCTGACTTTCAAATCATGGGGATATTTCTGAAATTTCTTCCAGTCCTTCTTACACAAGTGGTTGGATTGGTGAACAATTTATATAATAGGGGAGGTTTATATGTCCATCAAAAAGTTGATACCTTTAATTCAAAAAATCATAGGCTGAAAGGGCAAAATAGATCATTTCTGTACCCAGAGTATTACACTTCACATAGCCACCCACACACTGAACTTGATCAGTTGTATTCTGTTCTATTTGGCTGAGGCTTATTATCCAGAAAGGTCTCCTGTTTTGATTTGAAAACATCAAGAGATTCTGACTCCATTTCATGTTTGTTCCAATAACTAATCACCACTATTTAGTGATGTTCCTAACTTCTCACTTGAACTTGTCTAGGTTTGCCTTCCAAACACTGGGTTTTGTTTCGCCTTTTTTACTGTGAGCACCCCGCACTGTCTTCTTGAAAAAATGCCTGTTAAAAAAAAATCATTTTCAGCTCTCATCTTCGAAAGCTAAAGATATTGTGCCTTTCAATCTCCCACTAAAAGATATTTTCTCCAATCCACAAATATGCATCATTTTTTGAAATGTCAATTTTCTATTTCAAGCAAGAGGAAGGATTTGTACACTCAAAGTCTATATTTTTTTTCTAGTTTGTCCAGCTATATCAGCTGGTCAGATAAGATATGATCTCTACACATACTGAAATGGTGCTTCATTTCTCACCATTCTTTAAAAATACAGAGCTTAGCGCAGAAGTTTGTGTGGCTGTGTCTAACAGGCTGCTATGATGAACAAATACTCTTCCAGATAATAACTGAGATGATATTCAAATATACTGGACTAGACACAACACTATTGAGAATTATATTCAACAGTCCTGCTGCTGAATTAACCTTCTCCAAAAAATACTCCTGCAGGAGGAGAGGAATACCATGAAGACCTCCTTCCACAAACTCAAATAGGTATACTAAATGTTCCCTAGTAGCATGTTGCAATAAAACGTCATTAATAGGTTCTTCAGCAGCTGAAGATAAATCTTAAAGGTAACTGGCCTCCTTGAACTGTGTTACTGTTTCTATACTCTCTTCAAGATTTTGACATTCCCAGGCTTATCACTTTCTTGCTTAGCTCAGAAGCTGCTTGTCCATAAGCACATTTAGCCTTCTCCTTGTCACTCTGATTCACAGTACTTGTTGAGGACCGATCTTAAAATACAGCACCAGCAGATACAGCAGAAAATCAGTTGATACAGCAGAATGAGATACATCCTGTGACTGTGATGAAGCMAACTGGCATGTCAAGAGCTGCAGCCTTTTCTGCTCACAGATATTGTTAACTTCTCCAGGAGYTGATTACCACTGATCCCAGTTTGATCCCTACTTCAGCTGTAGTTGGAAACATAGCCTAAGAGAAAGTAAGAATTAGCACAATTCCTTTTTTCACTTTATTAAATAACATTTTATTAAATAATTCACTTTATTAAAAAAAAAAAAAAGGCGGGACAAGGCCTTCCTTTCTTCTGTGACTACAATATATTAAAGAGAAATCTCATGTCTGTGACTGAGAGAAATCTCTAGTGTAAACAGACACCAGAAAAAATATGTATATGCTGAGTTTTAAAATGTTGCTGATAAATGTTCCACATGATGTCAAAATCATTGCTTTGAATTTATAGACTACAATAAATAAGTATACACCATATAAATCACACTCCAATCTCATTACTGTGATGGAGAAAGATACATAGTGCATTTATCTGGTAGGGGACTTGTGAGTCATTCAGAGTCGTGCTTTTCTTCCCTCAGAAGTCAAATGCTTCTGTACTCAAAATAGTGACTGCATTAAGGGCCTACATTTGGTCTGACAGTTTTATTTTTACTCCACTGTTTTTTTGATCATTAGTGACCTACATTTGCAAAAGGCTTCTTTTTCTGCCTTTGCTTCCAACTGGCCTCACAGAGCCCTGTGACTCACAAAATTTTTTAAAAAACAAACCACCAAATGTGTGGTTTTAAATAYAACAGTTGCAGTTTTGTTATCAGTTATTAGAGGGGATTCCACACACTCTCACTACAATGGAAAGGGGCACCCCTTTGCTCATTAAGATACAGGTAAATGCCAGTTCTAGGAAATTTTCTTTCCTTCCAAAGCTAGAGTCTAAATCTCCATCCTTGACTTGTGCAGTTATATTGGTAATGTAAGGTCCATTAAACCAGAGTCATGCAAACTCCAAAGCATTCTGTAAAATCAAGATTCACTAAGTTTCCCCTCAATATCAGGCTTGCATTTCTTCTCTATTATGCTCTATATTCACAAATCAATATTCGCTAATATTCAGCTAATAATTCATTAATAATTCTCTAATATTCACTAATATTCAGCTAAACCTGCTCCTAATTATGACAAATAGCAAGACAACCACCAGACTCCAAGTTAAACTGCAGACTTGTTTATATGTGGCGTTTCTAATCCAACACTTCACTCAAACATGGCTCTGAAAATGAAAGTACTGAAATATTCCTGCTCTGGCCACATAGTTAGAGCATCTGAGTATCTTTGTACGTTAGCTAATCTTTGTTCATAAATCCTGCAAAATGAGGGGGTGGTACCATACCTGTTTCACAGATAGGGAACTGAAGCACAAAGAGAATAAGGTCAAAAGTTTCCACTACTGCTGTGTATTCCACAGAACCCAATTTCTCAGTTTGTTTGGTACTATACGTTATTTTCTATCTTTAAAGCTCAACTTGCGTTACTTCAGCTACAGCTGTGGGAACTCAGCAGTCCTTCACATCAGAACYTTAAACTCCACTTACACATGTGTGATATAAGGAGCAGCCAGTCAGTCATCTCCACCAATCTTTGAAATCAAAAATTTGCCTGGCACCTCACAGAAATTTTGTGGCAAAGAAAAAGGTAAAGTACAGTTTCCGTGGCAATCATACAACAGCCTTTACCACAYGGTTGTGCTTTCTTGCATTGCAATCCCTCCTTCTATATGATACAACRAGCAAGACTGAGGCCTTTGGCATAAGGGGTATCATGTTTGCTTTAGCTAACAACTCTGACTCCCCTTAAGACAAATCTTTAGGTGCATGGCTTGTATTCTGCTGAAGACGAGCTTTCTGATGTATTAGACTTACAAACTTAATGTTTTTGATCTCAGGGGGCTGATGGGAAGTGTGAGGCACACAAAAGAAAGACAAATTCCATCATGCAACACTGTATTTTAAGTTGCCACCTACCCCTGACGGTTCATTTACAGGACTGAATCCATCAGGCAGATCTCTGTCCCTCTGGACAGACTGTCAGCCTTTATTAGTCATATCCTCTGACAACTGGCATCATGGATAATCTCAGGTGTGAGACTCYGCCTACTCTGTCACATTTGCTCCTTCTCCTTCCTCACTCCTCTCTATTCAAGGTCCACCACTTCTTCATTATCCCTTTAATTTTGCTCTCACTTCCAGTCTCTATTCCTCAAGTTTCTCCACTGAATTTCAGTCTCCATGTTTTACCAAATTCCAGTACTCTTTTCTAGTTCTCCTGACTCAGTCTTAATCTCTCCCAAACTCCTAGTACTGGCTGTTTTGCTGATACCCTTCACCTGTCCTGTTCTCTGCTTTCTATCTCACTGTCTTAGATTTTTCTCTGGGCTCTTCCTATCACTGTCGGTCTCTGTTCCTCAGCTTGATCTTTTTCTCCAGTCATTTCCTGTTCTTATCCCATATTTTAACTCCTAGTAAGAAATGACTCTTCTGCCCACACTGATTTCCCTAGTTCCAGCTGGCTTCTATTCTAGTGTCATTAACTAGTCAATCAGTTGACTAAATCTCTTTCCTTCTGCATCTTGTCAGTGCCTGGTTTTCCTTCTCCTGCAGCTGGGCTGAACAAAATACTTGCTTACTCCTTAAAAAACTCATGCTCACTTCCATGGATAATAGTACCACATGTTAAAGTCCAGGGCAAGGTACTACCAAACTTGCCTGTTGACATGACCCCACTCCTCATTTAACTATTAACTGGAGTAAATCCCCTTAACTTCAGTAAGATTCCTCATTGCTAGGGTATGACTAAAGCCAGTTCCCTGATGCTCTGTCTCCCACCCAGGAAATAAACAGTGATTTATTTAAGTACCACAATTTGAGCAAGATTGACTGAAAGACTCTACCTGCATACTTTGTTCTGCCTCATGAAAGCTCAAAGACTGAGTTATTTGAGCAAGAGGTTAAAAGAAATCTAGCTTTGCCTCTGCTCTCGTATAACTTTCTGTGTCAGAGGCAGAAATCAAATAGTGTCAAACACATTCTGCATGTGTGACCTACCTTGGACCATTAAGCAACTTGGGGAATTGCCACTTCCTTTTGCATTCACCCTCAAGTCTTTTTCAGGTGCAAGTATTTGATCTGACTCCTGATGGTTTCAGGTCTATCAGAAAACTTTTCTTGAGTAGCAAGTAGACACACTGTTCACAGAAAGCCAAGGCCAATCCAAGCCATGAGGTTGACCTCTACAGCATGTGTTCTGGACACACAGCTCTGGCCAGCAGGGAGAGGCAGAGAAGTCCTGTGCAGGGGATTCTGCACTGCACAACCAGCAGTTCATGCTCAGGGAAAGGTGAGCCCAGTTTGTGCCCCTGGAGCTACTGCCTTTGCAAGGAGCCGCAGGAAATTTACACAAGGTCACTCATTATAGGGCCACCTATGGTTTGACCTTAAAAAAAGTCTTTACCTACAAGTGCAAATAGCAACTGACTGACAAGAGGTTGGGACTGATATTTCTTTGAGCTGTAAATAGCACAGTATTGACACATAAATCTCCTTGCTGTATGTCAAGTTTCTGCTCCAAAGAACGAGTCATCAGACAAGTTTAAAGAAAAAGTTGCTGGATTTTTATTTTTACCTGAGCAAAACGATTTTTTCCCTCAGGTTCAAACTTAGAAAATAATGAAATATTTTAACTCTTCTCCATTTCTTCCTCCACCCCCAAATTCACCATTYAGTGTAGACCAACATGGGACCCTTCCTATGTGGTTTGACAAACAAGGGAAAAATGGAACAYGGGATTTTAACACCAGTGGTACTTTGCAATCTTACTAAACCACTTTTGCCTGATGCTGTTTGTAATGAAGACATAAGACAGAACACATACTCTGATATCATTTCTGAGAGACATGGTATGGACAGTGTCCAAGTAATAATAGTGCTAGCTTAAAGCTGAGCAGATAGAGTACTGAACTAAGATAACAAATGGGTAAGTGTGGGTAGGTGCCTTAAATCTGCAAAAGTGCTTTTGCAACAGTGAATGTTCAATTAGAGGATTTACCTTTGATGAGAAATTCAGGTGTTAAATTAGCTATGGACTATAACAGCACTGTGTTTTGTTTTTATGTACAGTTCTGTAGAACTAGGTAAAGTGCTTCAAAATACCAGTGTTGATCATCTAGTATAAAYGGTTCCTGTTCTAGGACCGTCTGTCCTGTCCATGAAGGAACTCTTCTCTGTACAACCCAGTAGATGGTCCTAGACCGATTAATATCTGATTATGTTATACATCCAAATAACCAAGCCAGCAGAGTAGCTAGATCTTCCTTATGTAAGTTCCATAAGAACCTACCATCAAAGCAGAGGGTGTAAAGATTACTTCCTTTCTGTCTCCCTAGGGATTCAGTTTACTACAGATAGAGCAGACAGATAGATCTGTACTTCTACAGTCAGTGTACACCACCTTCACTGAGAAGAGTATATAGTCATAGGAGTTCAATATGGAGACAATATGTTTGCGTAGACTAAGGCCTTGCTTTGTSACTATGAACTACTAATGACTGATGTTCCTGATGGAGGAATTTTGGAAGAACAAATTGTTTGGGGTGATAGTATTTGCGCTCTGTAGATGACCATGTCAAGCCACACAGACGCTAAGTTGTTGTTCCTAGAACAGAAAATCTAAAAGCATGACACAGAAAGCTGAGGCTTATCACTCCATTTAGTTTTCTATCACACCGAGGCAAAACAGATGATGCCCCTCTCAGGATGTGAATTCTGAATCATGGCTGAATGTCTGTTCCTAGCGCTGTTAGATCTGCATGATACCCACCAAGGGACACTTTCCTGCTCAGGTAGAAGGATGAATGAATAAGGACACTGCGAGAGCAGACTGAAGAGAAAAATTCTGAAACAAAAACTCAGCAAGTGTAATGTAGAGAGATGTGAACAGCATGGGCATAGGTAGAGGTTGCAGATAGCAGTATGTGGGCCACAGTAACACACCCCCMAAAATAGAAAGATACAAAGATTCAGAGGACTCGTTAAGATGATCTGAAAAGCTATTGCTGAGAGCAATAGGAATGAACCTATGGGGTTGATCTGGGAAGATCATCTGCTCCTACTCCACAGACATCACTCCAGGACCTTCATCACTAATGTTCGCATTCAGCTGCCTCTATCATCTCAAGCTTTCACCTTTCACACCACGCTTCCCTATCATCCTGCTAACGCATGTGCAGATAGCTGCCTATGTTTACTGGAGCAAACAGTCCCTATATTACTTTGGTGACAGAGGAACRATCCACAAGCACAGATTTCTAGGTCTGCAGTCTCCTTGATACGGATTCAGAGTGACCGTATGCAGGGAAATGTATACCTGCCTGCCAGAGTTTTGCATATAGCCGCTGTTCCCTCTCTGCCTCCATTTYTTTGTCATGCCTTTTGTTCCACAGATCTGGATGTTGCCAGGAGCATTGKTTTTTTTTGTTAACATATATCATGACTAGTACTTTATTTTCATTTTATATAGTCTTTCCATACTTGAATTGCATAGACCTTTCTGTGTTTCTCAGCCTACGTTGTGACACAGGGCAATCTGTCTCTCTTTTGTTCTACTAAGCAGGAACCACCTCTGAAATGCAGCCATGTTTTCAGGCGAATATCATAGCTGCTCCTCAGTGTACACTTAAATGACTTTATTTAGGCCAGAAAATGACAGGACTCCATAAACTGATTGAAACTRCAAGGGGAAACCTGTGTAGGCAGCTATAATTGGTCACAATGAACATGTGAACCCAGTGAAGCTAGTGACCCTTCATGCTGTAACAAATTCCATGGAATATTTAATGCCTGCAATCTCCTTGTGTTTCTGCCTCACRAGTTTTCACACAATTTTGTGACGAGTGATTTGAGAATTAGTCTTACACTTAGTGTTTCCCTTTTGTCTATTTTTAAAATGAATGAGTTTGGGTAATGTGTCTAACCATAAAAGGGGAAAAATGTCAGAAAACAGGAAAAATGTAGAATAAGGAGCCTGTGAATATCAGGACTAGCAAGTCTTTCCATTTTTTTTCTGACCATTGCTCCACAAGTTATACATGACAAGCTACAATAAAGGTATAKGTACTGTACCTATATTTTTGGTATTGGATTTTAAACTTTCATCTTGTCTACAGTCCTGCAGTCCATCTTCAGGTATCATGCAAAAGCATCATACTTACTCATAACAGCTATTCTTTTGTACAGATATGTCTTAAAATGTAAACATATTTTTATCTTAGTCATGAAGAGCTGGGTAGTATTTCTTACATTTGAAATAAGTAGGTTTTTTTCAGTTAAAAACAAACAAACAAACAAACAAAAGCAGAATTCTGTAAATCCAGTCCATCAAAATAAAGGAATATCCAAGAAGGACAACAGTCCAATTAGAAAAGAGAAAGTTCACCACTTTCACATGGTGAACAATTTCAGGTACATGACAAAAATGAGAAATCTTCAGCAGCATCTTTTCCCACAGAGTGTGTCACTGTTATGGAAAGAAACTCCTGAATCCCACAAAAAGAAAGCTAACAGGCAGAGTGATATATTTTCTTGATGCAGGTGATGCAAGTCAGACAATCCTCAATTTTAATATATTTTTAATATGCTTTTTTAATTTTAAGACCATGAGTTGGAAGCAATAACGTAGAGCACTCTGTGCAAAGCAAGGATGAATAGATTTCTATAGTAGCTCCTAGATGCGATATGCTGCTTCTCTTTGTTTTTCCCAAATCTATCTGATATTGCTCTAACTCCTCCCCGCCTGCTTCAGTTAACATTAATCCACAGCAGGCAGCTTGTGGGCTGTGTTTTACAGCTACAGAAATTACAGAGGTGGGGGCCTGTGACATGAAAATCCATTCTCTGTATGTAGATGGTAAAAGTCTTACAAAACTCTCTGTGCAAATGGGAATAGATGATTATATCAGTGTTACCAATAACTGCTGTCATTGTTAAAACAGTGAATCCCTTCTCCCTGAAATCAGTATGAATCAGAAAAAAGTCCATGGGAAACAATACTTCTTTTTTCATTTAAAATGTTTGATCAGAGTTACCCTATGTATGTTGATTAAATCCACGTTTAAAGCAAAATTCTCCTTTTCCTGGACGATGTTGATTAATTGTTTCCCATATACTAGTGATATGTGGACTCTTTTTGTTTAATTTAGCAAACACTGGTAAATTCTCGTGCAAAAAAAAAAAAAGCAAGCATTCTTCTTTGAAGGATTTTTTCTTAGGGAAATTCTGGCACTGGAAATACAAGATATATTCAGTTTCTCTCCACTGGGAAAGATAGATTGAATTTCTGGCCACTCATATAGCACTCTTGTGTTATTCCCCCACGCACAGAATTTGTACTACGCAAAGGAAATGCCTTTCCTCAGCTTTTGAAAGTCCAAGAACGAATTCACTTCCTCATTATCACTGAATATGGCTGTGAGCTTTGAATGTACCCCAGATTTAGTTAACTTCTTCAAATACAAGATACCGAAGYCTACTCAAAAATTAACACTTTTGAGGTAAAATCCTAGTGAAAACATTTTGCTGACYTTGTGCCAAACCAGGTTAAATCCCAGACCAAACCAAGATTTACAGTAAACTCTGGGAGCATTTTACACAGCTTTACACAGCTCTAACCTCACCAATGAAATCAAAATAGATCCTTCCTGACAGATACCCTGTCATGGAGAAGTTAYGAAGCCGATGCAAAAACTGCAGGTGATGTCCAATGCCCTGATGTTATTTGAGGAGGTCACACTAGACAGTTATGAACATGRGAAGCCTATCAGAAAGATTGCTTTTACTATAGGGCATCATCACGCGCTGTAAATAAGATAGATAAGCTTAGTGCTCTGCTTGTGATTCATGACTAAATTACTTTCACATGATCCCTTTTTATTCATCTCATAGTCCCTACGTAATTCCATTGCTAAGAACTGTGGAGTACAAGAGGTATTTCTGCCTTGAGAGAAGAAGGCCCCAGCAGTCTCCCATACTAGTAAAGAATGATGCACATATTCACTAAGCACATGGAAATTAATTGTGATTTCAAATAGATTTACTGAAGTTTAAAGAGTATAAAGTTGGCTTAATAAATGTAAAAGTATGTAGGAAAGGGCATTATTGAAAGAAAAAAATCCAAAACCCRAGACAATGTTCCAATGAATTTTTACCATTCAGATGACACCAACTGCATATATTTTGGGACACTATAAAAGCTTCCAGTGAGACTGGGTTTCACTGGGAAGAGTGCTAAAGTAGTAAAACATGCTAAAGACTCGGGAGAYCTGCAAGCCTGCTGAACTGCAGGCTCTTTCATCCAAGGAAGCACAACTGACTGCATTACACACTGAAGCTGTTCAGGGAACAGAGGACGTAGAAGTTAAGGCTTTAATTAGGTGAACAGACATCAGCTTAACTCCATCCCCCAACCTTTTCCATTACCTCCCAGAGGACATAGCTCTGTCCTAAAGGCTTACTGCAAGCCCAGAGTTAGAATACCTGTTTTAATAATCTCATCTGAAGGGAACAGAAGGAAGCAACACAATAATAATTGTCTCACTTTAGATGAGGCATTGTATTTAGCCGTATATTTATTTGTTAACTAATGGCAGCATCCTGGACACCATTTGAGTTGTTGGTTGAAACAAAGAGGCCTTCTCAGAAATCCACTCAGAACCCCACTACTGCAGTATGAACTCCACATTTATGCAACACTTCAGGCAACAAGGTAGTTGCCCCACCACTAATAGCAATGCAAATGCCCAAATGCTTGGGCCTACATTACCTAAGATAGGTGCTCGCTCTGTGCAGTTAAGACTACTGCCCAAATTGTTTCGAAAAGAGGAGCATCTCTGKGCAGAACCTGGGCCATTGGAACCATTTTTTATGATTACAGCCCTAAGCTAAATCAAAGTCCTTCAAGATATTCACTATTCCCATTTTACTGGCTTCTGTGTGAGAATGTTATTCTTAATGCTTAACCTACATCTCAATTAAGATGACTAAGGCAAATTTTGAACTTTTGTTTTCATTGAATTCCACTGCAATTCTGGTTCTTTACCTCCTGACATTTGTAAAACTAAATTAAAAAGAGGAAAAGAAGAAGAAAAGAGTGCAGCTTGGACTAGTAGCATGAATCAGGATGCCTACTTTGAGTACAGTCCCTTGTCACAATACCTCCGTAGAAATTGCCTTGGAAACCTGAAGTATTTCTTACTGTATTCAGATGAGTATATTGGAAAATTCACAAAAACAGTTCAGCTCTTGCTAGAGAACTCATCTTGGCAGAGATGAGTTTGGGTATTTTTTTGCCATCATTATTTGATTCTGTAGTTTTCTGTCTGATTGAGGCTTAAGGGATTTCCCTCCCTCTTTTTTTTCTATATACCAATAAATTCTTCTCATCACTTTGCCACCACCAGGAAAAGGAGTAACGAAAGGGCTTCTGGAAGACAGAAGTGCTGAACTCAAGTGTGACCTTAAACCTTGCTATTGCAATAGAAGGGATTTCCCTTTTACGATCCTTTTCCTTCCTTCTAGATGAATCATACCTCTTACAGAATTATCTGATACTAAAAAACTGGCTAATGATTAAGTAATTAAAGCCTGAATGTTACTATGCATAAATATTATAATAATCATCCTATGACAGAATATCACAGAAATACTGTCTTGAAAATTAGTCTTTCATAAAGCAATCTCTGAAGTACTTGACGACAATCTTTTGAACACACTGAGGTCTTGATTTAATTTAGTGAGCATGAATTCCTCCTTCCTGAACAGCAAAGACAAGAAAAATCCTATTAAAACAATTTAGAGAAACAGAGCTGAATGGGGCCTTGGGAGATTCATTCTTTTTCCCAAAGTACAATCAACTAAATGGAATCATTACATATATATATATGTGTATATATATGCATGTGTGTGTGTGTATATACACTTCAAAGAGGAAATTTTTCCTTGCCCTTATATATATGTATGCATGTATGTTTATATTCTGTCAAATATAAACATTATATCATAAATGGTGGTATAAACTATGGGGTATAATTACAAGAAATAAAAGTATATCTAAAAAGAGGAATGTATATTTATACATTCTACCGTTATTGATGTTGTTGATGTTTTTAATGTATTACTATATTGCCAAGGAGATTTGGTTGACAAGACAGAACTTCATTTTGTGCTGTGCAAACTCAGATCAAATGAATTCCTGCCATCCTGCTCAGACCTGTACAGTAAACATCAGCCCTAGCCATGTGCAATCAATTTTCAGTTTGTCAAGATGTAAATAGTAATTATGAATATTCAGATTTGCTCAGAGCTTTTAATAACAAAAATAACCTGTTGCCTTTTCAGGTTTTCCTGGGATTAAATGTTTTTCTCATAGGCTCACAGCTATTACCTTTGGACCTGTCAAATAGTCTCTTCCTGATACTTATTTTCCTTCTTCTGAACAGAAAAACAGAAGGAACTGGAACCAACTGCTAATCTATTTGTTGCAACTTCACATATAAGGCAGGGTGTAAGTTGGTCAGTCTTTCCCTGTTTCTTAAGAGAAAGACACCAGACAAATGGTTTGGATTAAAAAAAAAAGGGGGGGGGGGGGAAAGGAAAGGAAAAGGATGTTTTCTATTCAGATTATTTCAGAAAACCAGTATCTCAGCACAAATGAGAGGACAGGACAAGACATTTGGGAGCAGGGAATAGCAAGCTCTTTTTAAAGCAGCTCGCCTGCTGAAGCAAACAGATTATACCCTGGGTAAACCACACCCCAGCTGCTGCCCTAGTTCTGCAAGTAATCGCTCAGGCCCAGTTCCCGCAGGCAGGCAGCCTCCCTGCACCGCAGCCGGCTCGCAGACCGCCAGCCCCSGAGCGCGGGTAGCGCCACGCTACCTACTACTTTGCAAAGCGGCAGAGAGGCTTAAAAGAAATCCAAATAAAACCTCCAGAAGAAATGGATGCAAGGAGAGGAGGTTTTTGTTTGTTTTAGAAAACAAATTTAAAAATTGGAGAGGATTGTTCCTTCCAATAAAGTCCCTGACTTTTAACACGGGCAGAGAAGAAAGGACAGCATGGCATGCAGAGCTAGACACGAGGCCACYTTCAACCCTCGGAAAGAGCGTGCTGTCAGCACGTGATGTAAGGCGTGAGCTGAGCCAGCTGGTGCTAATGCAAGTGAGGTTCAGGAGCTCAAGTCCAAACTCTTCCAGCATACACCTAATTCACCTGCCTCATGAGGCAGTAAAGATTTATGGCCTGTCTCCACAGTGCAGAGCAACTCTAGCTTCTCAGAAAGTTGGTAGGAGCGGAGGATGCACAGGGACTGGCAGGTGATCAGCATTTATAAGGAAAAAGGGTTTTTTTGCATTTTTTTTCTTCTGGCTTTTTTTAACTGCATTAAAACTTGTGGCACTCTGCGTTACATTTCTATATGCCTTCAGGTTGTCAGCCAGGCAAAACTATTTTTTTTTCTTTTTTTTTTTTTGGTGCATATATCACCATCACAAGTAGTGTGTAGACACAAGTTACAATTACAGGCTGTAGCCTTAAGTAAGATGAAGTGATTTTTTCTGTTGCAAAGATTTCAGGATGTTAAGATGTGAATTGACTGTAATTATCATCTTTAGTGATTCTTACAAAGTGCTAGCCGAGGATGTCAAGTTCAGATGTCRGATCACATTTAGATGCTACGATGTCCCTGACTTGGTAACTGTACTTGGAAGTCTGTCCCTTTCCTACAATGGCTTTCCCTTGAGCAGGATTGGATCAAAGTACATTAGCACTTCCTGCCYAAAACACCAGCCTATGTAGTTATGTGACTCTGTATCAGAATCTAACCTTTAATTAAAAAGAACTAAGTCACTTGTGGTTACATAAAACAGAAAGCCAAAACTTTGAAGCAGATATACCAACAAATAAATCGGGAATGGACTGGATTTGAAAGCAAACTGGAAGCACAGTGGCCTCAGGCAGGCCGGGCTCCCTTTTCCTGCCGCTGGACTGTTACCCTCGGGATCCACTCCTGGGAGGGCACCTGCACTGCGAGCCTTGAGCGTGCCAGGAGCCATGGAGGGTCGGCTGCCACCTCCGCCTGCTCGCTCAGCGGCAAGGCGGGAGCCGAACCCCTTGTCCCGGCCACTGGTGCCCTCGCACAGCCCCTCCGCCCCCGAGGGGGCTTCCGCACTGCTCTCGGTCGCCGCGGGCAGACCCCGTGCGCGAGGGCAGCGGGGCTAAACCCGCTGCGGCGGCGCTGAGGCGGGAGCGCGCGCGGCCGGGGCCGCGGGGCGCGCAGCGCGGGGCGCAGCGCGGGGCTGCCCGGGGGGGCGCAGCGCGGGGCGCGCAGTGCGGAACTGCCCGGGGGGCGCAGTGCAGAGCTGCCCGGGGGGCGCAGCACGGGGCGCGCAGTGCGGAGCTGCCCGGGGGGTGCAGCGCGGGGCGCGCAGTGCCGCCCAGGGGTGCAGCGCGGGGCGCAGCGCGGGTCCGCCCGGGGCGCGCAGCGCGGGGCTGCCCGGGGCGCGCAGCGCGGAGCGCGCAGCGCGGGGCGCAGCGGCGCCCCCTGGCGGCGGCGCGGGGCGGCGCAGGCAGCTGCCGCCGGCGCTGCGGTTGTCACATGTCGGAAAGTCCCAAGCGCGGAGGGTGGAAATCCCCGGTGGGGTTTTTTTTGCCTGGGCACTAAAACAGAAAGGGAAAAAACAAGAGGCTCGGCGCAGCCGCTCATTCCGCAGCCGAGGCAGCGGCGGCAGCAGCTCCGGCGGGGAGGGGGCGGCCCAGGCGAGCCCGGCCCGACGCCACGAGTGACCGCGGCGGCAGCAGCAGCGCAGGCTCCGCGGGGTTCATGGCCCCCGCGCTCGGGCGCGCCAGCCCGCGGCTCAGCAGCACCTAGGAACGCAGCGCAGCGCAGCGCGCGCCGGCCCCGGCATCGCGCCCGCCGAGAGGTAACGTGGCCGCGAGCAGCGCCGGCGCGACTGCCCCGACGGCGCGAGCGGCCGCATTTGGGGCCAGGGACCGGGGCCGCCCGGCAGCGGCACCACCGCGCGCGGGGCCGCGTTTTCCAGCGCCTTTGCTCGGGACCCGTCGGCGGGCGACGAAATTGTGCCCTCTGTTGACTAGCGGCGCCGTGCGTGGGCTTGCTCGGAGCTCGTGGCACCGGCGGGCGCCGCGCGGGCTGCCCCGCGCCCGCGGGTCACAGCGGCGCCCGGGCCGGGCGTTATTATTAGCGTTCCTGCTGCGCGTGTGTTTGCTTTTGGCACTTGCCAGGAAAGCTGTCTGCGCGCAGCTCGGCATGCAAAATCTGCCAATAATTAGTTATTAGTTCATACAGTAATTTGCAACTTAGGCACGGTGTATACGTGCTTCCAGCAGACCGGTACGTTATGTAGTTAAGTTGTATAAAGTAGTCCTGTGGTTCATAAAACATCCAGAAATCCCAATTTTGTTTTACTGCTTGGTTAAATGCCGATAATTTTGCTGTGCAAAACACCTGTGAGTAGAAATCAGTGGAAGCTAAAGACTCTTGCAGTTAAAATGTATTAAGCGTGTTCTTAGAGTTTGATATCAGATCGTCACCAAAAAGGCTTTGTTAGATCCGTTTTTCAGAGAGAAGACAGAGAATTAAAGCAATTTAAGCAAGTCACCGGCAGAGCTCAGAACGGAATATGGATTTTCCCAAATGGCCCAAATTTGTGTTTTTTTCCAACTTCCTGTGTACTACATGTTGGGAAAAGATGCTACATAGAGAAGCTCTGTGATTAATCTGTGATTACTGCATCTTTCTGAGAATTCATAGCAGTTACATGTTAAAGCAATTAAGCAGTTTTGTAAAATGTAGTGCAGTATGAAGTAATATGMCTGTAGCTGAGTTGYTWGTTCTTTGAGTCTTAGKGTCTACTAAGCTCTSTTTGCTTCATCACATACCTTTTAAAATAATGGTATCTAGTATTTTTCTTAGCTTGATATTTAACCATTGTGTAAATGGCACTGTCAGTACTTTATATGTGGTGCAGACAAAATATACCTATAGAATATAATAAAGAATAATATAGTCTCAGCAAATGCTTAAATAATAGAAAGTGCTGAGCTTACAGAATATTGGAAACAGTCCTTTCAGGGGTCCATACCAATGGTACTTAATCTTCATTCATGTAAAAAATTCCCCCTGACTGAATGYTTGTGCTCATGTAATTAAGAAATTCAGCGTTCTGGTGTGTGCAAAGTACAGTCATGGTTATTAAATAGATCAATATGTGCTTGCTTATATTTCATGTCTTAAACYATCCATACAATTACATACAGGATTGCATCAGTGATATGCAAAACTAGATTTTGAGGCGGAGGAGTAGAAATAGATGAGAAAATGAATTTATTCCATTTTAGGGCTGAGTTCTTCCCAGGGGATGTGTTTAGAACAGGTGGTCTTTACTAACTAGAGGAAAGTTTTTCCATGTGTCCCAGCTCTGATGGCTAGGAACGCTGTAGAGGAAATTGTGTGTGAATTACATTGCCCAGGGCCGGGCACAGTGGACTGTACTGCCTTTGCCGCATCCCATGCTTCATGTGCCTCTATTCAGGGGTTTATAGGATGTACATTGACTCTTTAAGTCAGTTGGTTCTGGCAGAGGCGGGAAGAGTCTGAGGTCTCCTCTTATCAGGAGCATAAGCGCAAGAGCAAAGTCCTTTCCAGGGCTCCAGCTGCAGGTGGATTTTGCCAGTGGAAGTGGCACGGGTGAAGAGAAGAGAGAAGTTAGTTCCCTGTGTGGAGGGAGATGCTTGTGTCTTTCACCTTGGCAGGCTCAGGAGCACCTTCCCAGGCAGTCTGGCAGGTTATCATTCATCTTCTTCTCTCCAGCCCTCCCGACTTCCATGTCCGCAAGGCAACTTCCTAACAGCTTCACTGCTCATTTCTCTGTTGTTTCTGATCTTCAGTGCTCATTTCTCTGTTGTTTCTGGTCTTCGTCAACTTAATATGATATATATCAAGACTAGCTGGCTTGATAGCAATCTCTGTTATATTTTACGTGGTTCCTAATCAAAATGGTAGACACTCCTAATTAGACTAGCTTGATTCTAAATTTTAGATAYACATATATTTATTTTCTTAAAAGAAAGTTTGCATTTTTTAACAGAGTAGTAATGCGCAGGGTAGCATGGAGAGTCTTCCCATGTAAAAATACATTTTTGGAGTTATTACTGTTGTGCCCAGGACTCTCGAGGGACATTCATAGTCCCTACATTTGGCTCTAGCAAGCCACAACATTATGTGCTCTATGCAAGTATTTCAGAGGGTGTAGATAGTTTCAGATTACCTTTTGTTGTTGCTGTTCCTGCTGTGGCCAATGGGGCCAGAAGTACTCAAGAAAAGGATGTTGGCCAGCATGTATTACTGGTCCTACCGCGGAAAAATATTGGGGTTTTTGAGCCAAATGGAAATGCCTTTTCAGCTCTTCAGACTTACCGCTGAGTAATAGCGGGACTGCCGTTTGCACCCCCACAAACTGCTCGGCACCTCTGTGCCGCAGGTAAAATGTTCACATACTATAAGGAGCCCTGAGAGGAGCAGCATAAATCTGGCCGTCAGTGCTTAGTCTCTTGCAAACTGCTCATCTGCCCTCTTCAACCACCGTAAGTATGGGGCAGATCTTAGCATGGCGTATAATTCTTCAGGCTGTTTCTTTTTGTACGGGGCTATACCAAGCATCACTTCTCAGTATCTATGGGCTGTGGAGATCTGAATTGGTCATTATCTGCTTTTTTTGGCATATCATCAAAACAAAAGCTTGAAACATGCTGAAAGTTCAGCAGGTTCATAGGGGGGGATTACACTGTGCAATTATCAATTAGTCAAGTCTCCAAGATAATTTTTCATTCCCTTGATCTTTCCTTCTTTTATCCTTACTTTGATGCAGAGTCCCGTTTTTAAGAGCGACACAATTTCCTTGGTTCTTG
Organism: Nothoprocta perdicaria; assembly: GCF_003342845.1. Classification (NCBI taxonomy): domain Eukaryota; kingdom Metazoa; phylum Chordata; class Aves; order Tinamiformes; family Tinamidae; genus Nothoprocta; species Nothoprocta perdicaria. The sequence goes on along the minus strand of NW_020455777.1, from coordinate 1,559,040 downwards.
ATTTCTTGGTTCCTTGGTTAAAGAGAATAAATTCTCTTTAATATCAGAGTAAATGATCAAAGCAAATGATCAGGGTTATCTGTTCCGAGTCTATATCTGAGTAATGCAGAGTGATTTCTGGATATAAGCTCCAAGTGGACTGAGGCCACTCCGTACACTTTGTAGCCAAAACTGCAATGAGAAAGTATTTATTTTATTTTTTTGCAGAAGTGATAGCACTCTGATCATGACAGATGAAGTGTCAATAAGAAAAAACATTTTTTCTTCATTTCAGATTTCTTCTGGGAACATGGCTGGCCAGCACATTCTTCCTCAAGCTTTATATCATAGCAATATGCTGAAAGCTGTGAAGATTAGAGAGAGAGCACCTGAAGATCTGGTCAAATCCACCAATGGAATAATTCACCACTTTAGAACTATGCACAAATACACCATAGAAATGTTCAGAATGTGCCAGTTTTGTCCACAGTTTCGGGAATTACTTCAGAAGGCCCTGACTGACCAGGCCACCCAGACTTCACTGGAGCGCCAGAGGAAACTGAACTGGTGCATGGAAGTCAGGAAACTTGTGCCTTTGAAGACTAATGGTAAGTTAAGATCTGGCCTTTGAACTGGCATTAAAAAGGCCAGTAAGAATGTACCACCTTTATTAATAGTGTCTGAGTTTACATTACTGAAACAGAAGCACATTGCTTTTTTAAAAAAAGTGCCTTTACATTTAGACTTAGTGATCTTAAAGTCTTTCCACAGGGCATATTGTCATGAGTCTGTGGCAGTCCCCCCCATTTATCACAGTATTATGAATAGCCTGAAAATTAAAGAGATGTTTTAATAATATTAGGAACCTGTGGCATGTCAGCRTATATCATGTGAGAACATTGTCTTACAATCCATCACCTTCCCATGAATCTGACGCCGTTATGTGTCGACTGCCTCTTTGAAAGTGCTGAATGGCCCCTGAGGTCGGGCAAGAGGACATCTCAGATGCCTTGAGTGACAGGGATATATTCCCTTGTACCTAGAGAAGTCAATACCTGGTTATAACTCCTGCCTTTATAGCTATCCAGTGAGGTTTATCTGTCATCCTAGCTGGAGCCACCATGTCAGCAGGAGTGTCTTGAGCTTACAGCCTCGAGGAGACTGACCTTGCTGACAGGCATCAGCACCCGCACCATCAGGCCAACTAGTGCTTAATTAGCTGATAGGCTTAGCAGGCTTTGCCTTCCCTGAGGGCTCAGCCCTAATTCCAGTGTGTGCAAATGACAACCACATTTATGTAACAAGAAGGGTTGCAGTGCCCTTTGCTTTCGAGGGCCAGTAGAGTTTTAGGACTTTCCTTCAGGGTTACTTAGTTATTGGGTGTTTTGTCAGGTACCTTGAACAGCTACACCAAAAGGGTACGGCTGTAGTACAAAAACGTCTTGAAGAGGATACATGTAGGCATGAACTCTTCTGGTTTTAGAAATACCAGGAGAGATGACCCCTTACAGTATGTTCTTTGGATATGTTCTTCTCTTAGATGTTTATATACATGTTGCCTTTGACTTCCTAGACCACATTCCACATTCCTCCCTTCCCAAACTCTACTATATTTCTTAGTCTGATTGCACACAATTGTGTTTTAGAGAAAACACAACTTTCTGTAACACAGTTTTAATAGGTCTATTAAAAAATAGACCCACCTTATAGGCRGGTCTGGCACAGCCTTGAAGAACTCCATCCAAATCTGTATCTCTATAATTGTCATGGAGGCACTAACCTGTTAGTGGGCTTTTCTGCCCCTCCACTTGCCTAAAATTCTCAAAATTTTAATTTGTGCAAATACTGCATAATCTAGATCTTCTAGAAGGACTGGAGTTGCAGCCAGGGCAGGCAGTACTTTATAGATGCTTTACAGAAGTGACATCAATCTGGGCTGATGTCATTCCAGTGACTACATTCTAACAGATTTACTAGGCAAATGGGCAATGTTTGTAATTTTTACCCTGAGCAAAGAGCAACAATTTTGGAATCCCAGAATTAATGTCCGTCTGTGTTCTGCAGGGATTAGTATTGCTTGAACAGGCCCTTATTGGTGGTGACACAATATTCAGTGAATATGATCCAGCGTATTGCTTCACAGCTGTAGAACAGTGTTTACAAATGGGAGGAGCCTATGGATTGATGTCCTGGATACCTTCCATGAGTAGGTGTCCCGATATATATGATGCTGAAATATTCAAGTGGTTTAGGGAACACAAGCAAGGGGTTGGTTTGTGTCTCTGTCTCCTCCCTACAACCCCACTCCACAGTGATGAACTTGGCTTCAGTTCAGTGTACAGGGTCATTAAGTTCATATATAGAGGGGTGGCTTTGGGAATCTATGGTTAATGCAAATTAGTCACAACTCAGGACCTTTGAAGGGACGAGAAGCTAAACTGTGGACTAAAGGAAAGGGCCACTGAGAGCAGGGATAGAAGCCTATAGAAAACATGTAATATCCCAGGAAGTATTCCTGGGATCATGGAATGGACATGTAATATCCCAGGAGTATTATTTACATCAGTGGAAAGGATGCTTTTTTTACCCCTCATATGGAATAAAGAATATTTTTAAAAGTGCTTGCCTGGTTAACCTGGCTGGTAAATGTGGGAGGAATATATTTATCTTTTTTAGTCAAAGATGGGCTTTCTCCAGAAATGTCTGTCTTTTCCCAATGAAGGGTTCAGTCTTTGAAAATTTAAAAAGCTTATTATATCCTAAAACTGCATTAGCATTTTATTAATGTGGATTTTACCTAACCTGAGCATGAATTTACAGAGTTGTTGCGCATGTAGAAAAAAAAAAAAGCCACCGTGAATGACCACATATTTATTTGCAGACATGTGAATGGAGGATAGGAGGAAGGAAGTAGGTGTATAAAAATTGAAACTGCGCTTAGAAAAGAAAAAAATCAAAAAATTCCAGCATCTATTGGTTGTAGAGATTTCACTTGTATAATGAATAGGTGCTCATTCCAGCTCGCCCAGCCACACCCCCCGGGAAAGTCCGCCGGAGCCTGCACCCTTGAGCTGCGCGCAGGGCAGAACAAAAAGTCCAACTGTTGCTCAACTGCTAGTCAAACAGCGCTGGGGAATTCCGGCTGCTGTGTAAGGAATTTTGCGCAGTGCTTCTCAATAAAGAACTGAAAGTAAGCTCTGAAAGAAAAGAAGAATCTTATCTGTGCTCTAGATTTTGCAAAGGGAAAACTCTAATGGGATTAATATGTCATCCTTCTTGGTCAGAAGGAAACCCAGTCAGTTTTTCTGTGTTATGTGCGATTCCCTGATTCTGAGCTCAAGTATGCAGTTTGCAGATGTGAAGTAAGCTGTGCAAGACAAGAATCAGAAACCGAAAGGCAACTGCAGAAACCTGATATGTAACAATTCAGAAAATGTTAAGTGGACTTCCAGTGATTTTCCTTTCAGGATGTGGGAGCTGTTACAGATTTTCCCCTGCMGTTTCATACAAAAAGACAGCAAAAGTACGCTAGTGGTGTCCTTGAGGTCCTAATGCGTGTAGCAAGCTAACATTTTAACTCTTTGTGGGTGAAACAGCTTTGAAAGTTATTCACATGAGCAACTTTGCTGTGGCTGAGGTCCTCTATTTTGAGGAAATTTTTGTGGTGTTTTAACAACTGGAGGATCTGTGTACTACTTTATTAAACAGTAGACCTATTTTTGATCTGAGGATCCAACAGTAGAGATTCTTGATGTCACTCTTTCAGAAGTTTTTTGATGAAGATGGGTAGAGGTAGCATTTGAGACCCAGCCTTTGGCATATTTTGTCACACCTCTCAGTCAAGTTAGTTAGCTACTTTGATTCTCTGTTTCCTCATTTGTGAAATTGCAGACCATTTCTTTCCTGTCTTCCCATGAAGTATGGAGGACTTTTTGAATGGAAGGAGTTGTCTCACTGGAAAGCAAATCATTATACTAGTGATTTAAATAATTTTAATTTTGTCTTTTTAAAAAAAACCCTCTTTATTTTCAACAGCAAGCACACAGCCCATGTTCTGAGAGGAAGGGAAGATAGGCTCCTGCAATTACTTTACACACCTCACTCGTCCTTCCCTTTCTGTCCATTTTGTTTTGTTTTGTTATAACTCTTACATCTAGTACACCAACTGCCACACTCTAAAATAGAGTACTCATTAGGGGACATGAGGCTCACTGTTACTGTAGTATATCTTCAGTCAGCATTTTTCATTATGTCTTACTAAATGTACACCTGATGGCACAGCGTAATTTCCCTTATTTATTCATTCTCTCTTAGTTTGAAAATATTTTTGTCATGCTAACTCAGTTGTGTTTGCTACTTGCAGTGGATTGCAAAATTTAGTTCATGATATCAGTCAAAGTTAAAAAAGAGACAAAGAGCAGGCTTCCCACCACTGTTGATCAGCAGCTTAATGTTGTTCTCACTGCTGAAGGGATAACAGTAGAGAGGTGACCAACTTGCTTTCTTCCTCTGTGTAAAGAGCTCATAGCTGTGATCTTCTTGTTAAAAACCTGCCTGCGGAAGCCTTGGAGAGAAATCCATGTGAGATATAAGTGCTGTGCAGCGATACATCCTGTGTCTTTGTTTTGTTTTGTTCTGAAGTAAGCTTTTAAAACAATGCCCTCTTTCTTTTGCAGGTGATGGAAACTGCCTCATGCATGCTGCATCCCAGTACATGTGGGGTATTGAAGATATTGACCTTATCCTAAGGAAAACATTGTTCAGCACACTCAGGGAGATAGATACACGGAACTTCAAGCTCCGCTGGCAGAGAGAGGCACTTAAATCCCAGGATTTTGTAGAAACAGGACTCCACTATGACACCCGAGTAAGTTGGCTTAAGGGAATCACGCTGTTTCCTTGTCATCATCCATATTTGCCTTGATGACTTATGTTTTATTTTCGTTTCATTGGTTCGATTCTTAGTGGAGAGCAGAAACACTGTCCCTTTGAAGGGAAAGAGAAAATGTACATTCTTTGAGCACTGCTGCGCTGCAGTTGGTTGGTCTCCCTGTCTTAGAGCTACTTCTGACAGATATTGATTCTTTTCTCAGAACTGGGAGGAGGAGTGGGAATATCTCATTGAAATGACATCTCCAGAAACATCTGCTGCTCGAAACAGGCTTCCCTATAATGCACTGGAAGAAATCCACATCTTCGTTCTGGCTAACATCCTCAGAAGACCCATCATTGTCCTTGCTGGTGAGTTGTCCAGCTTGTCATCTCACATTGAAGACAGTATGCTGTAGTAGTCCTTTTCTTTGGTTGTTACTGCTTCCAGGTATTTCAGAATTGTGAGCTTTCTGCAAYTGTTGTAAAATACAAGAATCTTGATGCTTTCGCTTCCCGTGGCACATATGAATTTGCTTTTAACTGTTTTTTACTTACTTTTGCAGATAAAGTGGTGAGAAGTTTAGAGTCTGGCTCTAGCTTTGCTCCTCTGAACATTGGTGGGATTTACTTGCCTCTCCTTTGGCCAGCTGAAGAATGTTACAGATTTCCAATTGTGCTTGGCTATGACAATATGCATTTTACACCACTAGTGACTCTGAAGGACAGCGGACCAGGTATCTTTGGAGTACCTTGTGTGGGGATTTGTGTATCTTTTTTAGTACCTATGTGCAGATAAAGCATTTGAAGTATAGTCTGGGTTTGATTTGCATTTTAAACTTAAAATAAATATAAGATTCCTTCCGAATCTGTTCTCAATATATTAACCCTTTTTGTTTTCACACAGAAATCCGGGCTATCCCTTTGGTCACCAGCGAACGAGGCAGATTTGAGGACATGAATGTGCACTTTCTGACAGATGCAGAGGAGAGGGAAAAAGAGAAGCTGCTAAAAGACTACCTGATAGTAATAGAAATTCCAGTTCAAGGCTGGGATCATGGTACAACTCATCTAATTAATGCTGCAAAGTGAGTGTCACTCTTCTTTCCTTAAAGTTACACTACTTATAATGGTGATTGAAGTCTTTCCATCTTTCCATTCACATTAGTGCACATGGTTATCATCCATGCTGTGAATATTGGCATCRATATTCACATATTATTGATGTGCTTTTAAGTAGTATGAGCTTAAACCGGTCTCAAAGGTGCAGCCAAAAATATCTTCAGGTTTAGAAGAGTGRAACTAATATTTTAGAAACTAATTGATGAGTTTACTCAGAGGGAAGGCTAGAATGCATAAAAACTAGTGAGACAGAACTTTTGCACTTTATGTGAGTACAAACTGTGTGAAGTAGATTTTACATAATTCTGTCTGCATTTGGTAAAGCAGTTCAAGTATTTCCAAAATGTCAATCCTATGAAACACTGAACTGTTGCAGTGTCGCAGYAGTGTTGCAGGCAGGAAGATAGGACCTGTGGAGAAACTGGAATCTGGTTTCATCCCTCTGATAGCAAAATGCAGAGGGCATTTAGGGCACATTAGTGTCAATATTTGTCCTTTGCCTTCACAAGTGTCTGAGGAAAATGACTATCTATATTTTCTGTGTTACCACCCAGAGTATCAATACCTCTTTATTCATACCAATTTATGCTGGTTTGTCAGCCTTTAAGAAATGAAGTCCTCCAACCCAAAGGATCTGTGTGAGCATAAAGGGTGGTAGTGCATCTTCCTCCGTCATACTGAACGAGTTGGCTGTTGAGGGTATCAGTAACGCTAGCTCCTCAACCTCTGGAGCCTTCAGTAGACTTGTGATGGGGAGTTTTCCCAGGGGTCAAGGGCAGTGCAGGGATTGGATTATGGATGATAGTGCAAAAAGAACTTGACTGAAGCCACTTAATTTGTTTCAAGATGTTTGTTTTGAGCTACAGACTCAACAGGRGCAAAACCAGAAGTGGATATTGATTAAACTGCGTCAACTGTAGGAAATAGTGAGTCCACTGTAGGAAAAATTTGTTTTCAGTAGTTTTCACCAGTATGGACTGGTGAATAGAGAGGTTTTTCTACTCTGACCTCAGCCTGTCTGAGCATTGATCTACAGAGGAATTTAAGGTTTGGGGGATTTTTCTTTTTACTTCTTAGAGATTATTTATATTCTGCCTGCAAATAACTCTCGCAGATTGAAAACTCTTACCTTGAAAACCCTTTTAAGAATTCTTCTGATTAGCATTGTATCAGACCGTTTCTTTAGATGTGAAAGTCTCCGTTTGACATCACTAAACACCTGCATTTAAAATTATTTCCATTTAAAGCAACAGTTTGACATCCTGGATCTTTTAGCTGAGTAATATGGATGTGCTTTAAATCTACATTTCCTCCCCACACCGCTCAGATTTGCTTCCACCCCCACCTTCTGCCCATTTCAACCACTGACAGTCTTCCTTTTCTGCCTTTTAGGTTAGATGAAGGCAACCTCCCCAAAGAAATAAACCTGGTGGAAGATTATTTTCAGCTGGTACAGCACGAGTACAAGAAATGGCAGGAGAACAGTGAACCTGCTAGGAGAGAGGCCTGCCCCGGGAACAGACAGGAATTATCTTTCTCTCAGCTCTCCCTCTTAAAGSTGAAATGTGAAACTCCAAATTGCCCTTTCTTTATGTCTGTGAACACCCAGCCCTACTGCCATGAGTGCTTTGAGCGGAGATCACAGGGAGCTAAAGGAAGAAAGCAGATGTCCAAAACGGCGCCTGAGAAACCGAGGGCAGCTGGGTCGGGCTCCTCCCGTGGGGAAGGTTGTGAACCTGGGGGATGGATATCGGAAGAGCCCGTAACAGGGCCTCGCTCTGCACCTCCAACTGCTCCCAGCCTTTTCCTGTACAGCGAAACCACTGCCATGAAATGCAGGACTCCAGACTGCCCATTTACGCTAAATGTGCACCACAATGGACTTTGTGAACGCTGCTACACCAGGCAACTTGGTCCTCGTAATAAACTGGATGACCGAGGCCATTTAGACTATGCAACGTGCAAGGTGTGCCTTCAGAAGGCCAATAGGACCTTTAATGGCACGTGCAGCACTTGTTTCAAAAGGACTACAGAGCATTCCTCAAATGGCAGCCCTGGCTTTCTGCCCACATGTCACCAGAGGTCTACGTCTGACCCTTCCCAGATACCCCAGAGCTTCCTTCAGCATTCCTGTCATCAAGGTCCCAACAACAACTGTGAGGAGCCGTTGTTGGCAGCACTGCCCCATGCCGCACATGGCTCCGAGGAAAAGAGGGAGAGCAATCTCTGCCGGAAACCTGGCTGCAAGTTTTTTGGGACGCCGCAGAATGAGGGCTTTTGCACGCTCTGCTTCTTCGAGTACATGGAAAACCACGGTAAGCGGAGACGTTGTGAGCTTTGCTGCACTTCGACTTTGAGTAAAACTTGCTCGAAGCTATGAAGCTATGGAGCTGTACCTGCAGAGCTCGCAAGGGCAGGTGCTGATGGAAATAGTGTAGAGCAGAAGCAGCAATGTGAGGAGACTGTACCTGTACAGAGCCCTTGTTCTGTGAAGGGGCACAGAGTGACAGTGTGGTAAATCTGTGAAATGCATTGTAAAACACTGTTTTTCATGGCATCTGAACGAGGGCTATATGGGGTGAGTTTTGATCCCTCCCAGCCATCTGTTGCGATAATGTTTTGGTATGATTTTTTTCTGATTAAACTTGTTCACATCTAGACAGGTTAAAAGAATCAATGAGATGGTATTGTATGGGTGTTATTGAAAATCCTATCTGTTTATAGTGCCTTTAAAAGACAGAGAGATTAATTTGAAATCTCCATTAATTCTGGATGTATTCAGTGTAACTACATTAACTACCAATGTCACCTTGATAAACACGGCATATAGGACTGTAGGTAGCGTGGTTGTATTCTGGTGTAACTTATAATATTTTTGTTAAAATGTATCTTGATCTCTTTCATGGTATTACCATGTATATGCATGAGGGTGTGTATGAAGTCAGGACTTTGGAAAGGTAAAAGCCTGTGAATAAATCATGGCATGAAATCTTCACCTTTCTGGCCTATTATGTAGGCCAARAGCCCTTAGGAACAGAGGGTGGAAGATAAATGTACCAGAGGGCTATTGCTTAACCCATCAGACTGGTTCATTGGTGGCAACTGTACCTATACTGTGTTTTACACGTATTTCTAAATTGGGGAACTTCTCTGCTAGCTTGCAATATCTTATTTTCCAGTGTTGTTCACATTTTTTCCCCTTATTATTATGGAATATGTAAAATCATTTCATGAGACTAAAAAGCATAAGACAATTTAACCCATTAAACCATATGTCCCTCTACTTAATTTTACCCAGTGTCACTGTAACTGGGGAAGACGAAGGGGACACATCACAGTTAGCGCTCTGAAACCAGTGGCAGAATTTCTTTTGACTTTAAGGGGATCCAGTTGTMATGTTGAGGGCCAGATTTTCACAAATTACATTTTTCAAGATTCTTTTCATGGAAAAAAAAGGCTATTATCAATTACCGTTATTTATGCAGCATTACAGAAAGCGCATTGAATAAGTGAGTCTAACACCCCTCRTGAGGGCTCTGAAATTGGTGTTTGAGGCTAGTGGATTTTTTTTGTTTTTTTCTTTCATTTAAGCTAAGGATCTTGTTGTAGTTGTTTTTCAGTCAACTGGGCACATTCAAACTGTTCTCCTTACTCTGCATTACAGACAGTGCTTTACTACGGCACCAGAAGAGGTCTCAGAGGAATTCCTCGGCAGCGGCTCAGTCCGGCAGCTCCGCGGCCGCCTTCCACAACACGGTCTCCTGCCAGCGGCGAGACTGTGGCACCCTGGGGAGCACCATGCTGGAAGGCTACTGCCAGAACTGTTTCATTAAAGCCCAGAACCAGCGATTTCAGGAAGCCAGGAGGACTGAAGAACAGCTTGTGAGGCAACCACAAGTAAGTGAACTTGAGAAAATTCTCCAGTTGCTTAACACCGCCTGTTTTTTCTCTCGTGAGGACAACTCCAAATGTATCATAGACAATGCTTCAGCTGGAATTTTACCAACAACCCCAGTGGAGGAAATGGGTCCAACAGTGTGTTTGCTTGTTGGGAAGAGGTTTTCATTCCTACTTGTAGAGCTGAGCAGCTACATCAAGGAAGTCAGTCAGCTTCATTTTGCCTTCTACACTGAGCGCTTTACAGTTTTACCTTATTCCATTTTCTGTATTATTAGTTTGCTTCTCTAGAACAGAGAGTTTACAAAGAAAAAAAAATTAAGACATGACAGAATTTATGATTTTCTTTGGTAAAACCAGACTTGGGCTGTGGATTGTGCTATTTAAAAGAAGCATGTCTCAATACGGGAGGTGAAAAGACTGCCAGCTTGAATATGAGTTTTCCGCCTTGCTTTGCAAAGCAAAYTGCCAGAGCTGTTGCGCTCTTCACAATGGTGTTTGTTTTCTGTGTTTGCTGACAGCCCCTAGTGGTTACATATATAAAACACCAGCAGAGTTGAAAATAAATGAAAAGCCACTTGTGCTGCCAGCATTGCCACTGACAATGTTTTTAACATTTTTCAAGAGAACAGGACAGCGCAGAGATGCACAGCGAGCAGCAGTGACTAGCCAGAAGAGACAGTGTGGCGGGGCTTCGTGCAGAAACAACTCGGCCGGCCGGAGCGACGATTTGTGCCCGGAGTGCCGGCGCCTCAGCCAGCGGGCGCAGTCGGGGCAGCCCAGGGACTCAGCTGCGGAGGAGAGCCCCAAGCAGCGCTGCCGAGCGCCTGCGTGCGACCACTATGGCAATGCCAAGTGCAATGGTTACTGCAACGAGTGCTACCAGTTCAAGCAGATCTACGGCTAGCAGAGAAGAAGAGCTGGGAGAGAACAAGAAAATGATGCCAGCTGCTTCCATAACTGAAATGGTGCTATGTCCAAAACACTTAACAGACCTGAAAGCATGGGAGGGGGAGGGAGGCGGGTAATATAAGCTGTCTGCTCTTGTTCCTGTTTATTTCCAAGAATGGGAATAAATATCTACTTCCTATAAACACTGCATACGTGAACTGCTGAGAAGTACAGTTTGCTTTCTGCACAGAGCTGTCTTTCATGACGAGGCTCCTGTAATGCTGTATTTAATTCTTGGGCTTCCCAGGGGGAAGTTTGAAGCATTTGAATCCAAAGCACTTCTCAGTTCTGCCTCTTTCTCCATAGCCTTCCTCGTGCAAGGCAGGGAGACTCAGCTACTGCTGGAGGTCCCAGAGCCCTCTGCTTTGGCATACATCAGAGCAAGACTTTCCCCAGAGAGTTCCTCCAGGACAGGTTGATGCAGCCTGCAGTTGGAACTGGTGAGGATGTGTAAAGAAACATATTTTGGTTTGCCAGCCTCTTTGTATGTGTTCTTAACCTTACAGAGCTAGTCAAGGCTTGAGGTAGTCCGTGTTGGACAGAGTAGGGCTGCGCTTGCAGACCCTCAGCACGCTGCAGTCGGAAACAAGACCAGCAATGGTCTGTCCCTTTAACATACTTAGCCCAGTGCTTAGATCCTGTCCCAAATCTCAAGATAACTCAAAAGATAACATGATTTTAGAAGCAACCTTTACCAGTATATGTGTGATGGGAAATCTGAACCTTCCCACAGCCAACTCACATGGAAGGAAGTGCCTCCAACAGACATTTAAAAAAAAACAGAACACCACACTTATCATAGGCTTTTGTTCCAAAGCCAAAGCCACTGTCTGCTGCACTGTAGTTGTCCAAAAAACATGTGCTGCTCTCAGTTCCTCTCAATTCCAGTTCTGTTTTCTGATATCCTGACTGTGATCATACTGATGGCTTAGAGCTTGGTATTGGGGTGCTCTTCCTGGAGTTCATGCTTCCGGTTCTCATCTGCATTTCTTCCCTTAGCAGACTTGCCATCATGTACCATTGTGTCTGATATCTGCTTTTCTCATCCCCCTTTCACACTTTTAAAAAAGCTTTCAGCATCTGTTTTGCTGCTATTATTTTGGGGCTGATACCTCTTCTAATTTGCTTCTCAAGTTTAGAATCTTTTTCTAGTTATTAAAAAAGGGTTTTAAAAATAAAATAATTCATGGCTTATTTCTGTTAAATTTTATATATTTTGTGAAATTAAGTAAATGTGAAAATGTTTTAGTAAAATATTTATGTTATTTCAAACAATGCAATTTGAAATTTGCACATTTTGTTTTTTAACGTATACTTACTCTTGTGTTGAGTTTTACAAACTTAAATGTATAACTGAAAAAATAAATAAGTTATTGAAGGATTAAATTTGCTGTTTTATATTGATGATGAGAGAAAGCACATCTGAGGATTGGACATGCATTAAGGAAAGCTCTTCTGTCCAGGGTCACAATTGAGCAGGTTACAAAGAGCATATGGCCAAGCCTTTTGTGGAGGTGGCAACTTGCTGTAAGTCTCAGCATAATCCCATCTTGTGTCCGAGTTCATCAGGAAGGGATCACTACCCTGTGGGAGATCTGTGCAGTCAGGGTCCATAAGGAGTTTGCTGCGGCGAGGACAGTGGGTTTTCAGTCCCCAGAGCTATGAGTGCAGGAGGACAAGGACTGCGCAGGACCAGGCTGCAGGGGAAGCTGTGTGAGACTGGGATGACTTTGGGTTTTTTTACCCATTCATGTTGCTCACATGCCAGTTTGGGTGGCGATGGTGACTTTTGCAGCACTGTTTTCTCACCCCTCAGCCCAGGCAGCAGTACTGCACCCTGCAGGGGTTTCTGCAGGTTGCCTGTGCTATAAAGGAAAAATGATAAGGGTCTGCAAACATCCTTGCACAGTCCCAAGAGAGGATCCCCTTTCCAGGTCAGCCCTATCCTATCCCAGCCCTATCCTATCCCAGCCCTATCCCAAGCCAGGCCTTGCTGGCTGCTCAGGATTGCGATCCAACATATTTTAAGCACTTTCCCAATTTAAACTATAGGATTCAAGTTCCTAAATACTTTTTGCCTTAAGTCAGCCAGTCCCCTTTGAACTCACACAGCTCTTTAGCTACGATCCTGGATCTCAGTTTTTGTGCATACCCACTGCTCCTCGCAGTTTAGATCAACTTCCCTGGGCTTATGTATCCTGTCTTTTTGGGGTCAATGACTCATGATTAAGCTCCTTCTTCCAGAGCAATGGCTGCAAGATCTCCATGCCCCATTCCTGGAGTATAGTTGTCTTTCCAAAATCAGTTTCTCTGCTCATTTATGTCCTCCTCCCCCTTTCTTGGATCCATGCAACTCTCATGCCCTCCAGAATCATCAAACTTCTGCACCCTGCAGAAACACGGATGACCAGAGAGACGGCAAAGGCTTGGGCAGGGGCGGCGGGATGGAAATCTACTACCTGGGACTGGGAGATGGAGGCAGTATGTGGCATCCAGCCAAGGCAGCAGCCAAAACCTGCCCTTTGAAAAGGCCAAGCCTTGCCCATGGCCTGTCCTTTGCCAGGATACATAATGTGCAGCTTTCCAGGCACTCTTTGCAGCCACACTGGCAAGGGGACATGGGCATTACTGCTAGCTGCAATTTCTCCACAGTGGAAGGATTTAAGATTAAATGCCTCCAAACCCACAGATTTTCTCTGCTGCTTTTTGGGTCCATTACTCATAACTTTGAAGTCACATGAGACTTGTCTCATTCTGAAGCCCTCATGTAAATAAGTGYTCAGCCTGCCTCTTGTGATTTACTGTTGTGGGAGCATTAAAGCTAAGGGCACTTTTTCTTCAAATACTCTGGTATTTCCCTAATGTCCTTGGGGATTTTGASCCCTGATGCTTTCTGCTCTCTGCCCAAATACCTTCCCAAGTTCATGTATTTTTCCTTCCTGTTTAGCAAGAGGGAACTTTAATGGATTCTCCTTTTTGTGACCACTTATGGAAGTCTCTTTACTAAGACATAAGTCTTCTACAGACAGAGATTCTTTTCTTAGCATAAAGGCAAAAATAAAATGGGGCAATAGGCTTAATGGCTGTTCCTAGTGCACTGGGATTCCTTATAACATAGTGCAGTAAGTGACTGCTGAGCAGGCAGACTTGCACATTCATTTAATTTTGGAAAAGGATACATTACAGTAATCCCTGATTGGGGAGATAGATAACTTGAAAACTTTCAGATATATCTATGTTGGTCTGTGGATAAGAAACATCATTCTTCAGGGATATACACATTCTATTAATAGAAAACTTCTCATACAGAAAAGAATAAAATTCTTAGTAAAACTTTAGTGTGGGGAGAAATCAGATTCATCTGTTGATATCACAGTGCTCTGCTAGGCAAGTCTTTGGTGTGATATAAAGGTATTTATAGGGTATTTAACCAGAGCTGGAAGCAACACACAGCATGCAGTCTGTTAGATCAAAACCCTTAAATCAAACTACTGATCTAGGTTTATATTCCAGAAGCCCCAGGCAGAGTTCAATGTGGTTGGTGTTTTGGAGGTAAAGCAAAGAGAGAGAGCGTTCTAGCTGTTACAACCCTAGGTAGAGGCAGTTGATGTCCTACACTTGCACAGAAAGGTAAGATACCGTATTTTACAACCTGAACCATGCGCCAATCCTTTTTTCCTATACTTGTTCAGCTTCACTCCATCCCGTTTAATATTCCAACTCAGCAGAGTGGAAGAGTTGCAGCAGATGCAGAGGACCCCACAGATGTGCAATCCTGCTCTCCTGCTGCAGGCAGATCTCAGGAAGGGGCCATGCCTCTCTCAGGTATTTATCATTCAGCAGTTATTCCAGTAAGATTGTCTTATCTGATTAGCAAGCCATGGTTAGGTTCCCATGCAGCTTGGTGTTCGGAGATTCCAGATGGCCCACAAAAAACCTAGGAAAAGTAGGAATGCAATAAAACAAAAATTGTTGTCTGAGCATRTGAGTCTGTGTATGTGTATGCATGGCCTCATCCCTACTTCATATGGGCTTGATCAAATTGTAAGAGATTACCACTTTCCCAGCTGTTCATCCTCAAGGATCCTTGCACAGGACAGCTACAGGCCATCCTGATCCACATCCTATCATTACCCAGAAGTGTCTAAAGTTATCAGAAAGGAGAAAAAAATCTTTTCTGTGCAAAATCTGGGCCTAGTGTCTCAGCCAGGTAGATGGTTCCACGTGGTTCACAGCTCTTGCAGCTCTGATACTGCCACATCCCCCTGCCTGTGTCTAGATGGGGAAACTGGAGAGACCCATTCCACGGCTCTGAGCCCAATTCAGAGCGTATTGTGGTATCAAGCTCTTCTACYTCCCAAAAAAAGGGTGATTACATCCAAACTACCTATGAGGAATGGTCCTGCTCTGCCTTAACTTCTGAACAGAGTGGCAGGTTATATTGGAAAGGGAAAAGCTGGCCAGTTTAAGTCAGCTTTGGATGCAGGGGACCATTCAAGAGTTTCAATGTTCCTAAATTTTGCTTTTGCTCAAACACTTTGGTTGCAAATTAGCAATGCTCTCCTTTCAGGAGACTGCTTGATACCTGGGTGCTGGTGTTAATTCTCCTGGGAGGAAGAAATTGCAGGAGCTCAAAAGAAAATGATTACATATGCATTTTTCCTACAGTGTGGATCACAGACTTTTTGGATTATGGATCATTGTAAAACCTTAACATTTTCAGTGTTAAAATTAAGCCTTTGTGTTTATTTTCAGGTCTTGTGCCTCGCCTGATTGTGTAGAAGTTACTTCATGCTACTGATGCTACAAATGCAGTTGCATAGCTCTTTATCAAAGAATCTGCAGCACRTGTGTCTGCACAGTTGCTCACATACCTGCCTGAAACATGCTAGATATCCAGGGGATTTTACTGACAGAGGAGCTGAAGGACTTAGGCAGCGTTTGAGAGAGGCTGTGAAGACTTCTGTGATATGTAGATGTTGTATATAAGTGTTTTGGATAAAAAATCTCAAAAAAAAAAGATACTGAGCTTCATGCTCATACTTCATGCACTGGTGACCACAATACCAGATCTTGCTTGTCCTTTCAGTGTTTGCAAAATAAGCGGTTCAGCCTGGAGCTATGATGCATGTTCTTTCTGGTGAAAGCCTGTAATTGTGTAATTTTATTCAGCATACACGAGTAGGACGCAAGAGCGTAATACTTACAGAATGAAACTAGAAGATTGCAACACCAAGCAGTAACAATTGTATTTTATATCAAACTGACAAGGCCTCTTAAAGCAAGGAATTAGAAGCACAGATGTCTTAATACACACGGGCTCGGTTTCTCAGTTGTCCACATTTATAGGCAGTGTAGCAAACCTGCTGATGGGACTGGAGTCAATACACTGATGTAAACTTCAGCAGTAATTTCTGTGCTTACACTTTCTGCCCCGTTGGTGATAAGCCCTGATAATATCAATGCTTGTTAGATTCAGAAGGGCTTGTCTTAGCTGCAAAGGAAGAAAGATGAAATGCTTGGCCGCRGCTTAACTAAGCTGCTGCTCCACAAACTCCCCTGACAATAGTCAGTGCCAAAAAGAGATATTTGGTCTCTGCTTAGATACCTCCAAAGGGGACCCCTATTTCTAAGACGACTTCCACTGTCTCCTTCAAGGGTCAGTCCCCCAGTGTCACTAGTGGCCAAAAGGAATGGTGTGCCTTTACCTTCYGTGAAAGTCTCCTCCCAACTTGCGATTTTGAGGGTCCTCCGTTAAATTCTCTCTCCTTTCCAATTCGCTAGGGAAGGCAACCCTGTTGTGCAGCAATGCGTAGTGCTTGCCCAAGGGTATTTAGTGTTTGCCCAAATATCTGCTCCACTTCACCTTTTCTTTCCCTTTTACTCTCCAGGGCCCCATAGAGTCAACAATCCCATAGTGTCCGTTCCCTGGACACCCAAGAATATATTCGTTCCCTGGTCACACAAGAATTGTGAATGCTTAATAAATGTACAGCACAAATAAATATTTAATACAATGCATTCTGGTGTATCCCACAGCTCACACTAGCTACTCTGTGAGTGTTAGCTCTTCTCAAYAGGTGGATGAGCTGCTTTCCTCGATCACCAAAAGTCTGGTGGGCTACCACCTCCGTCACCTTGCAGGAGGTGACATTTCCCCTCCTCCACCATCAGGTCAGCTTGAGACCCTGTGCCAAATGGCTGCAAMGAGTGKTTTTTTTTTTCTTTTTTTTTTAACTGAGCAGTGGCTATAGGCAGCCAAATGAACCCAGTTTTATTACTTCTGGATATGCCAAGGTGTATTTCTAGTGAAAAAAAGAGCTTTTATAAAGCCTTTTTTTTTTTTTTTTTATATGGGCATATATAAAAAAAAGATGTATTTAATGTTTGTCAAATAGAAACTTGAAATAAGAGCAGGTAGTTTTGCTTGGGAGTTTTATGATGACTTCTTTTTGTACTAATGCTAATTTTCAAAAAACTCCCTACGTCTAATATTGAAAGACAGCCTACGGCATGTTATCCAGACTGCCCCCTCCTCCAGCCTCACTAAACGGAACAATATTACGTACATGATCTCTTCCCCTCTTCTCTCCATCCCCTGATCTCTGACAGCAATAATTCTTTTCGTTATTGGGTTGGTTTTTTAAAATTTCTCTCCCCCTACTCTCTTTTTGGTTAAGCAGCAGTACAAATACTTTGTGCTGGGCAGGAAGTGAGATTTCCCCTGGTGAATTACCATCGGCAGGGAGAGGGGGGAAACTTCAATTTTCTTCTCTGGTTATGGCTTTTTTTCAAGGGATTCATATGATCTAATAAAAAATGTACATTATGAGTTAGTCCAATTCCTGCCCAATAGCATTAAAAAAATAAACAAAACTTTTGGTGGCCTGTCACAAGAAAGGGTCAAAATTTCCTCCTCAGTTACAATGCAAAGTAAATCCACTCCCATGAGGATTACTTTAAGGAGGATGATTCTGCACAGAGGTCTGCACTTTGAAACAACTGCTTTTTCTTCTGCTCTGAGATACTCAGCCAGGTGATGTGGGACAGAGCTTGGCTCTGGCAATAAGATCATATAGTCAGAATTCCCCTATCCTAAATGTAATTATTCTAGAAGTCGTTTCATCCTGCAGTGATACCTGTTAAACATTTTACCACAAATTCTGACGACACTTATATTTCTATAAGTTTTTAATAATTCCTTGGCTTCAGTAGCAATACCTGAAATATTCAATAGGATAACTAGGATGAGAATTTTGCCAATTATCTTACAAAAATAGCTCCTTATTTTCATTAATGTGCTCTGGAGTGAAAAACACACGGTAAATTATTACTGTTGCAATTCTCACGCCAAAAAGGCGTACCTATAAAAGCAGACCTCATCAATATATTTAAATAGAAACATATTTTGCAGTGATTTCTGGTTGAAATTTAATGGAAGCTAGGTGCAGCCATGTAGATGTATTAGCATGACTGACTACAGCTTATTTAACTTGTATATTATTTCCTGCAATAAAGATAAAACTAACTTCTACTTGAGGAAAGAGATATTACTGTTTTTCACTTACACATTATTAACACACAGCCTAAGAAAAGGACAATGTTTCATGGCCTTTTTTCGTAGCCATGTGGGTGTCTAGACCAGCCTACGTTTGTCTAAAAGAAAAAAGTCATCACTTCCAGAGACTTCTTTTTTTAAAAAAAAAAAAAAAAAAGAAAAACAAAGGAAGTTTGGATGATGGTAGTAGGGCAGTGAGTGAATGTCGACCCTTGGCAGAGGGCTCTTGGCTTTAAAGCCTGGTGCAGGTCAGGTGCTTGGAGGCAGGAAAGCCTCCACTCCTTGCCAGCGCTCCTGTGCATTTGAGTCATAGCGGTAGCRTGCACCATTAAAGTTCAAAACGCATTACTCAGACCAGACGTGTAGCTTAGGCCCTATTGGGCCCAGCCAAATCTGAGTCTGTGTGAATGTCAGATTTAATATATTCATCACCAGAATTTTTCTCCCTCTCGCTTTTTCATTTGGGCACTCGGCAGGAAAGAGCTATCAAGGTAGAATCTCTTATCATTGGGGTTTCATTAATTAATTAACTGACTTTCAGTACAAACAATTTGCTGTTAAATCAGACTGTGAGGCATTGCTCATCCACCAGGCACTGGGGCTATGTCACATTTCCACTCCTGGCCATGCTATAGAGTCAGAGTAGTAAGATTTTTTCTAAAAGATATTTAATTTCCCTGCATGGTCCAAGCTGAATACAGCAACGCCCGCTACAATTGGGAGCTGCCTCCTTCTTACACGTTCCTTGATTCAAGCTCAATTTCCTTACTCAGAATAGAAATCTGCCAGCAGCTGTGACCAAGAACAAGCTGATCCTAAATGAGTGGAGCTTCATTAGACTTTCCATTGCACTGTTACATGTGAGTTTAGAGAAGTGTATGCGTGCGCAATCGATGGCACATCTTTTCCAGCTTCAGCCAGTTCCCCAAGTTATGTGTGGTGTAACCTTGCACACTGACATGCCCTGCATCCTGCTGCTCCCCAAACGGGATCTGGGTGCAGGCCTGCAGATCTCATGGCTGGGAACAACCTGCCCCACCTGTTCCCTGCTGCTCCCTGAGTCTTTGGAGAAGGSCAAGGTCACAAAGACGGGTGGCAGAAAGCTTCCAGTCACTAATGCTCCTCTTTATGCTTGCCTTCCACATCTTACAGATGGGCTTCGTCTATAGAAATGCAGAAGTGTGGTTGGGCTCTGCCTTCTGAATTTCACAGTATTTACCTCTTTTGAGTAATAACACTTCCTTTTTGGAAAGATCTTCAAATTGATCTCATCAAAGTCCAACAATATAGCATTTTTCTTTCTCTCTCTCCTTTTGCATTCTCTACAGTGAAGTTTCAGCATACAGTGCTAATAACACCGGGCATACAGTGCTGATAACACTGCTAGTTTAGCTACTCGTACTGTGTTTTGTTCCTAACTTCTTTTCATTAACTCATTCTCTCTGTGTTATGTTTCAAAGTGTGTTATGTTTCAAAGGTTGGACTAGATGATCTCTAGAGGTCCCTTCCAACCTTGAATATTCTGTGATTCTGTGATTCTGTGATTCTGTAACTRAATCATTTCGGTGCTAGGAAAAGTGTAATTAGGTTGTACTGACCCTGATTTATTTTTGCACTATTAAAAAAACAAWAAGYGATTTAAAAATACATGCTAGTTTATGAAAATTGAATAAAACTATGTTTTCATACTGCAACAATTAAAATATAATCAGTAGATAAAACTGATACAGCAAAGCCTGTAATACATGGAGAATAATCACAGAACACCATGATGGTCAGTAAAAGCAGGTATTTGGAAACAAGTAAGTGTTTAAGCTCTAAACTTGGTTGTTTTTGAGCTGGGTGAAGCAGAGACAAGTAGACACAAGAAAAACTACAAGCAAGTTCTTTATTCTGAAGCTGCAATAGAGCACTCTAAAAATAGCATCAAGGACTGCACGGAAATCCCCTGGATACTTTTCATAATATTTTCCGGTGAATCTCAGGATATCAAATATTAGAGCAAGGGTAAGCAGATGACCACAGCTGGTATAGGCTGTATTTCAGTATTCCGCTTTGGTGCTTCAGATGCCCAGGGTGAATTCATCTCGGCTGTCTTCTCTCACTGATTACAAAGAGAGCCTGGATAGCTGTTTTAGATACAGACATTTGCAATGTAATGGTGACACATCTGGTCAGATGAATCCATCACAGCACTTCTAAAGCAAAGTTTCCTCTTTAAGAAGGCAAGAAAATTAGAGTTACACACAAATTATTTACTAACTAATTAGATTTTGATGCTGGGCAGACCATGGAGGCCCTCAAAATTTATGGCAACTAGTTCCTCCTGAAATAAATGGCTGCTAGGAATTTTAATGCCTTCAGAATTTGAGGGGCAAATTTATTCTGTGTGAAGGAGCAGAAATAAAACTAACTTACCTTCGCAGATATGAGACTAATAATCATAATCATAATTCCTGATTATGATATGCACTAATATGTAGAGGTGAAAGGTATAATACTTAAATAATATTCCTATTTGTATTGAGGATGTGCTTTTTCCCCACCAACAATTAACTTTGGGACCAAATGTGGCTCACCCTTTGAGATTCTGCTTTCATTGTTCTGAAGTTACTGTGTCTTACCTGTCAAGCACTCCAAGGGTTACAAGAGAAGCTGTCAGAATGAAACTTCCCCAAAGAGGGCATATAGAACAAGATACATGTACCTGCACTAAATGATCAGCAGAATACTACACCCTCTTGCATTACTATTTCCTCGCTGTTATCACTGTTAAAGAAAATTATTTGGATTCTCAAAAAAAATCTATTTCCAGATGAATACGCTTCAGAAGTAGAAAATGGGGACAAGTGCACTTGTCTCAGGGTAGGACTATCTGGAATGAGTGTTAACTAAAAGATCCTAGGTTTTGTTACTAAGGACAATATATTCTTCGCTTGAATTAAAAACATATTCAGCAAAACAAGATTTTCTTTGTGATGCAATTGCATCAATGGAATATTTGGCTCCATCATCATTTTGTCTTTTTAACAAAGCAAAAGATCTAAGAAGTTATTGAACTATAAGGAAAAATACTGGGCTATAGTTCTCTTTAAACCACTTTCAGTTGGCTGCAGGTGATTATATTTAGTTTTTTTGAATAACAGAGTTGAGTTTTACCAGGGAACTCATATCCTGCTTAGGTAGTGATTAATCTTACAAACGGGGGAAACAGATGACCTACTTGTTTACTCTTAGGTTTTCTAAGTTATCAAGAAAGATGAGAATAAACTGTTGTGGCATGAAKAGAGAAATTAAAAGGGAAGTTCATCTCCTCTCTAGATGGCTGTTATCTATTTCTGAAGTGATTTATTACCATAAACCATGAGTAAACAGTCACTTTGCAATGGAAAAAAAAATATTCATAATAGAGATAAAATTCTAATCTCAGTGAGAACTGAAGTACCAGAAAAAAAGATCTAGAAACACTAGTATGGAAAAAAAGTCTCAGCGATGAGAAATACAAGGATAAAATCAACTCTTATCTTATTCTGTTTTGCTTATAGGTCTATGGATTGCATCATTCTTTCTACTCCTTCAATGAACTGTAAACTCATACTGAGCTGTTTATCCACTGTGCCCTTCATCTTCCCTTTTGTTTCCAGAATATAGTACTCTGCTTTCCATTTGGCCATATAAAGTTACATTAGTTTTAGTGAGTCTAGTTTGCTAATCTACCTATATTAGACTGTCTGGCACCCCTGTCTTGCCCAGTTTTACCATTTTTCCAGTCTTTCTGTCATCTTTAAATATTTTCAGTAGCATCTTAATGTTTTCCCTCTGACCTCAGATGAAAATGTTACCTTAGATCAACTCTGACACAGAAAATAACTAGAAAATTCACTTGCTGAAGATTTCATATGGTCACCTTATTAATAATTCCACCAGGAAGTCGTTCCTAAGTTTAATGTGCCTAGTTCGTCGACAATGAGGGTTGCTATATTTTTCTGTAAGAACAAGAACATTGTAAAATGCTAAATTGAATAGCTTATAAAAGTCTACATAATTACTTTTAGCAACCACTCTAGTAACTGATGCCAGCAAAGCACGAAATCAGGCTTATTTAACAAACTTTGTTTTCTGTTAAATCATGTAGATGACACTGGTGATTTTCTTTCACGTTCAAGAAAGTATTGTAGAAATTGTGAATATATGCTATGYTTAGGAAGAAGTGATGCTATTTACATACACATAGAAGAACATTACTTTCCATTACATTAATATTTATGGAAAATGTTAAATACAGATATGGGAAATGAAATATTAAATACAGAACCAGGATGTTTCCTTGCCTCTATATTTACAATTTTATTATCTGTAGATAAGTAAGTTTTTACTACTGCTCAGATTTATTTGATGATAAAATTCTTGAGCTTTTACTACTTTTAGATTTGTTGACCTTTGATTTTTCCTTGATGTGCACGCAATTGGACTTGGGAAGAGATCTCAAATGTTCTTTAATTCTTCTCTCTACTAATATGAATATTCTATTTTTAAGTGGAATTTTATTGAAAAGATCAAATCATTTTACATAGGCTATCTGAATATCTCAACTTCAGCTACAGCTGAGTCAAAAATTGACCTAAAGTAGGAACCTACAAAAGCTCTCCAATGTCATTAACCTGTAGTAGCTCATATGTACCCATCTAATCCATAACAAACACAAACAGTCGAGTCTTTAAAAAAATGTTTCACACCAGGCAAAACATTTTGTCTATTCTCTKTCCAAAAAGTGTAAACCACCATATCTTCTGCCATCTGGTCCAAGTCATTGGGGAATTTCAGTCTCTGTATGTGGGAGAGGAGTGCTCAGGCTATAAACAACTACTCAGACGTTAAAGCAACAAGTGACATGCAGTATATTGGGTTAGAGCACCACCTTAAAGGGTTGGCATTACGTAGTAGTCCAACATATTCTCRCCTCCTACATGTCTGCACAAACCATGAAACTCCCCTGTTATAGTCTTGCCACTGAGCAGTTCCAAGACAACTGAGTAAAGGATCACAGGTCTCTAAACCTAGAAAATGCAATGGCCTTTATTTGCAACTGAACTTAAAACAAACTGCAAGCATAACACAGAAAATATTTTTTTTCTAACTTAACAAGAGAAAATAACGTGTTGKAGGCTTCCTCTACAAATGCATTTTCAGGAAGAAAGCATTGATTTAAGAAACACTAATTTACGTATTTGAACCTAGATCTACTTGAGCCTATAAGTAAAAGAAACTTAAATGAATGTTCATTATGTTAAAAATGCCATATAATTGAGCATTAAATAATCATCAGATTAACAGACGCTCAGGAAAAAAAATATGGCTGCTTCCACAAAGCTATAAGAAATACTGACCATGAGAAGCTGATTTTTTTGTTGTTGTTTGTTCATTTTTTTTTAAGGTTTCACCATATTTCCTGTGGATTTTGAAAGCTAATGGCATAGAAGACCCCCAAACAAGCATGTTTCCAACATGAGAGAAAGAAAGAGCCTCATAGGCATCTGTCTGTCTGGCCAGGCCACTTGCCCATAGCCAAACTGTGCGGTTATCAGTACGAGCTTCTAACAAATGAAACCATGCCAGGCATCCACAGAGAAAACTTTTTTTTTTTCTTTTGGCTGTTAATCTGTAGCTCATTCATTTAAGTTTTTCTGAAAATGGTCCTTCAAAGAGCTAGACGTGTGAGTATGAAAATATATGTATACCATACTAATCACTTGGGGCAGACTGATATAAAGAACTGTGCTTCACCTTACTCACACCAAATGAACCAGAGTGTCTATGTATTACATATTTTCAAACTCTGAAATTTCTAGGGAACTATAATTATGAAAAACAAAAAGAAGAAAAAATCCTGTAATCGTTTTTTCCTGAAGAACTGTGATCAGGGTGAAGAAAGGAAAAGCAGATAAAAGCAGGAAGTTTTGTTGATTTTTCTTTTTTTTTTTTTAAGTAATACTGCAGTTCACCATAGCAAAATTAGATCTATCATAAGAGCATAAGCTTTTTACAACATCATTTTACATTATATCAAGATCTTACAGGAGTCCCTAAGTTTATAACTGCAACATGCTGCTGTAAAATGGTGAGAAACAGGAAAAGATAAGTCACACCACACCCCGAAACTGCACTTGCACAGTCACAGAATAACCTGAATTTCCTGAACAAATGACAGGTGATTTTTTCCAGCCTTCAAAGACCCATTTCTGTCCTCCTACCTTTCAAACAATGGCTTAACAAAGGCCACACATGAAATATTTAATAAAACTTCACCCTTAAATACGCACTCAGGCTGGGTGAGTCCAGCCTCTGTGCCCAGTGGTAGAGGCACTCGTTCCTTCTTGCCTCCTCCACCCCTTCAGGCTGTGGGTAGGATGTTGCACCACCAGGACATCTTACAGGTCCTCTGCTACTTCTGTTTGGACTGTGTCCAGATYCTGTTGGTTGAAGAAATGTGAATGCAAAAATATATATGATTTCATTTGATTAATCCCTGCTTGAGAGTAATCAGGGATTACTTTAGGTGCTCTGCTTTTCCCCTGAGTATTAATTACACATACACCTTCCCATCTCTTGACAGTGTAATACTGGGGAAGCTAGCTAGTAGTAATGACTTCTCTGTGCAGATTATGTGTGGCTATTTATCACAAGACTGGCTTTGCCAGATCATGTGGCTATTTTGCCAAAGTAGTTTATTCAAACTTTTATCACTTTTTTTTTTTTTTAATCCAAAGTATAGAATATCCACAGATACGTGTTTTGAAAAAAGAAATTCCACAAGCCTTTAGACTGCAGTTCCTCTCCCAAGATCCTTGCTATTRTAAGGCCAAAGTTGAAAGCACTTCAAAGCTGCTTCCTTTCTCATATAAAAATAGGTTTTGTTCCTCAGATAGTTTATGTAGCTGTCTTCCACCCATGTCTTCATACTGGAGCCTCAAATGCTTGTACCTGAGTATAAGCTGTTCTTTATTTCAGTTCAAGATGAGTTATGTTGGACATGGTTCTTTAGCTACGCATCTCCAAGCAGCATGAAAATATTGCCATTTTTTCCATAAGTACTTCCATCCATTTCCAAAATGACTGCTAATCCAAAACTTTGGAGGGGCAATAGGYGGAAGCCAACAAATCCCCTGTGGCCACCTGATGCCCCCCAAAGAAAGCCTCTCATTSCTACAACCACAAGGACCACAAGCCCGCCATCTTCTCAGAGCTGGCAGCTATCCCCAGCTTTGGTGATGTGTGCATCCCCACATGTTTTGGAGCCCTGCTGTCCCCCCCGCTGTGGGGGAGCTCTCGCTGTGGTGAGAGGCTCGTGGCTGTGGAGGCACAAGGTCCAGGCGCCATCTCAGCCAGGCCCCAGGGCAGCACTGCAGGTCAGTGCTGCCTCCCCGCTGCAGTGAGAGTGCCATGGTACTGCGGGCTCAGAAGAGTTTCCCTGTGGGTAGATTCCTCTTCCCAGTTCCTCTTTTGGTTGCTTTTGCCTTGCCTCGGGCTTGTAACAGCTTCTCTTTGGCGCTTGGCTAGTGGTCTGCCTGCCTGTTCCTGGTGCACTGCTCAGCATTAGCCTTCCCCTGTGCAAAAAAGCATGATGCTCCACAAGTCCACCTCCCTGCTGTAGTGTGGTTTCCCTTAGGTATGAGATTAGTAATGCAAACATGATTGACACAGATGCCCATAGAATATGCTATTCTTGTTTACTTAATGCCATAACTGCTTTGGGAAGTCCTCAGGACTTCATGGGTCACATGCAATGAACTACTTCAAACAGACAGCAGAGACATTTTTGTGCCACCTGCCTTTTTAAAATTTATTTATTAACTTCTGTTTAACTTTTTAAAGTTATTAGTGCTGCTTGGTGGAAATGTTTGTAAACATGGCCACAGATCAACTTCAGCATTTTGGCTCCCAATCTATAACTATTCTGCACMAGGAAAATGACCAAGAACAAAATATAAGGCACAGGCCCTGAAATGAATATGTTCTTCCTATATTGTTGGAGACAAGCTACCTTTAGGTGAAATAATGACTGCATGCATGCAGCCCCYGACTCTTCTCTTGTGATGATTCTCTGTCTCTTTTAGTATCACATCCAGAGTGAGGAAGTGTTTGCCTTTTTTTTTCTTTTTTCTTTTTTCTTTTCCCTTTTTTTTTCAGGTGGTTATTTAAGGCTGCCTGTTGCATAATTAAGAAATGTTTTCACCAGGCAGTTACCTGCCTACCCATCCATCAGTATCTTTTATGCATGCAGCACTTGGGAGTGCACCTAGGCTTCATGCCATGCTTTGGTCACCTCTTTACTGCAGTTATTTTCAAATGCAATTGCTAAGGACTTCTTTGGCTTCCAGGAGGAGCCATGGAGGAGCCCTGGGAAGAAGAAAAGACCCTGTAGTGAGGTGTGTTTGCATCCTCAGCCCATGGCCAGCAGGTTGAAGGTCTGCAGTGGGCAGAGGCTCCTCAGCTCGGTAGGCTGGGGCAGGTTTATGCACCTGTGGGCTGGGTTATCCATGTTTCAGGAAATGCAGCAAGGCTGTGTGACCTAATCTTACCTCTTGTGAACCAGAACTACTAGTGCTGCAGCCACCCTGTTCAAGGCTCTTTACTAGGTGRTATTTCTAACTTGAACAAAAAGAACAGGACAATGCTACCTAATGGACAATGCAAGAAAAGTAAGAATCTTTAAGGAAAGGTCTATAACCTTGTAAAGACTTCTATGCGTATATTTTTTGGAGAAATGGCTTCTTACTGATCYGGAGTATGCCCATGTAGAGTGTCTCAAAGAGCCCATGTAGGTCCAGTAAGAACTACTGGCGTCTATTTAGATTATAAAGGCTAAAAATCTTATCAGAGCTTGGGTGAATTGTTCCCTGAGGAAGTACTTAATGGCATTAAACTATTACTTTTAAAATTCTTTTTTTTTTTTTTTTTTTGAGAGGGGATAGAAAATTCATATAGCTACCATTTGTTTTCATGTAATGATTTCCTGCCTGTTCAAAAAATCATTTTCTCTGTGTCATCTTCCTTTTACAAAAGGCAATAAAAAGTCCCAGTCTTTTTACTGTTTGTTGAAGGTAGAGAGAGGGGAAAAAAAATCCTTCAGAGCTGCCTTTTACGCATTATGGAATCTAATAATGTSTTCAAATACCAAACAATTTGCAAGGTATAGCTGTGTAAACTGTAGTTCCCTCTTCAGAGTTTCATAARGGATTTGTTTCATGTTTCTTTCTAAAAGCAAAACAGAGTGCTTTAATTGAAGCAGGTAAATGATTCATATCACTAAAYGATTCAATTTGCCTGAGCACTTTATTTGTGGACTTTATTTCTCTCTAGCTTGAAGGATGAAGACAGTCGATGACAGTTTTTCTAGTGCTCAAATTCACTTTGAAGTTCTCAGGTTCAAACACATTGCTCTGCAAACTAGGTTACCATCACGTCAGAGGAACAYCTTT
Source organism: Nothoprocta perdicaria (assembly GCF_003342845.1). Lineage (NCBI taxonomy): Eukaryota > Metazoa > Chordata > Aves > Tinamiformes > Tinamidae > Nothoprocta > Nothoprocta perdicaria. The sequence goes on along the minus strand of NW_020455777.1, from coordinate 1,531,185 downwards.
CTACCTCATATATCAATTGAAAACTGAGAAAAAAATCATATATCCCAGATATATGATATCACAGATATCATAGAAGACTCTCTTGCATTCTTAAATTTTGTGCAAATTTCAGTTTTGAGAGAAAACTGATCTGAGCATCCACTGAAATTCTTACCAACCCTAGYGGCACAGTAAGCCAGACAAGAGGCTGCTATTTAGTTTTCTCTTAAAAAGAAAGAGGCTCTACAGCATTTCATTGTTATATTCAGCTTCTCCTTTTTTATTTATTTATTTTTTTATTCTCATTGCCTTTCCTGAGGTGACACCTGACCTCAAACTGCTTATAAAAAGAAGTATAGATCTTATATGGCTTTTGCTGCCTTTTGGGGAAGCACAGTGGTGCCTTGTGCCAGCAGCCTGAAATCTTTCACTGCCATCCCTTTAAATGTGGGTGTGGAAGTAAATCTGCATTTGAACCATTTGTGGAAGTAAATCTGCATTTGCACAAGCCTTCCAGTAAAGTTTCCTGTAAGCTCTGCACTTCAAAGCTTTCCTTAAACTGGGATTGTTGGTGGAATAAAACCAACACCAAAGATAGAAAATGTTTGAAACTAAAAATACAGACTAATCAGGAGTATTCTGTGTGGCTGAAGAAGGGTAAGTGTTTGACCTTGTAGTGCCTGGGTTCCAGATGAATGTTCCGAGATGGCTGAATCAGTATCCGACGTCCTGCGCTTCCATCAGTGCTCATCCTTGATGGTGCATGTCAAATCGCTGCAGCCCTCCCCCACAATTTAATATTTTGTATAAACATTTGCTGATAGGAATCCACGACAGGTGCTAAAGGTTAGCAGAGCCAGCAACATGGATCCACGAGAAGTAAAGCACATTTTTCCCCAGGCATTGAACACGTACTGTTYTCAGCCACATAGCCAAAGCAGGAAAAGGGAAACAAAGTATTCATTACATGAAGATGGGAGACAGGAGCGTTAGAGATCTATTTATAACATCTACTACTTACTTACACAGATAGTGAATCTCTCCTAGAAGACTGTGAATAACATAATTCTGTCATTTCAGGAGAATCTAGACAGATGAGTTCCATCCTCGAGTCTCCCACAAATCCCCCAGAAAACACAAATGATTCTCCCACAAATGATTTTGGCCAAATCATTTCACCTATCAATGTTTCATCTTCCATTTAAAAATAGTATTCCAAGTAACAGGGTTCTGCATAATATTTTCACATAGTAGATCAGGTGTTTAAGATAATATTTAGATGTATACATATGTAATGCTGCCTCACAGTGTTGGAAAAGTCAATGAAAGTCACTGGCATCCTACAAAATTTTTCTGTAACAAAAAATGACGGTCAGAGCTCTAAAATGAAGTTCATAATCACAACTTGCTTTCTGTTTGGCATCATAATGAGCAATTTCATGGAGGACTGACGAAAACAGGGACACAAGATTAGCTTGATGCTCTCTTAAGAAATCCGTCATTTCCCCATTTTAGAAAACTACAATCATGTATCTTCTCTGAATTCACATGAGTACCAGTCCTGTTACTAGAAACAAGAGACAGACTTCTGAACTTACTGGCAATCAACATAAATGGACAAAGAGTTAACAAGTAAATCACATTTCAGCACGAGAAAATCAATAGAGTATTCTAGTGTAATTCCTTACATGCACCATCCGACGTGATATATTTATTCCGACTGCCGTGACATTTAGTAAAGAAAAAAAAGTTTCACAATTTTTATAAACCACTTAAAACTTAATATATAGTCACTGCTTTCCTATGATGTACCCCAGAAGAACCCTCCTTTTACCAAAAGTCTAAGACAAAGGTAAAAGATTAATCAAATTTCTTCAACCTCAGCTAAAATTCATCTCAAACTCTCTCAGCTGACCCTGGTACTTTCATTTTGAATATATGATCTAACAATCTAAATTCAAATCTTACTGCTGCAACAGTGGAAAAAAAAAAAGTTGTAGAAAAAAAAAAGTTATACTCTTTTTGCGGGAACTTGGTACCAGATTTTGCAAATAATTATCACAGCCAACAAGGTTCCTCCTTGTGGGCCACTTACTTTGGTAGCCAGTGCTTAACCTGCTTATCATTCTCCATCACTGTTTTTTGATTCTTAGTCAGAGACACCACCTTTCAGAGTGATGGTACCTAGAAACTTAGTCTACCAATGGTTGGGCAGAGAGATTTTGCGTTGCCACAGTATTATTCTAGAATAATCTAGTGATTAGCCTAGTTCTTTTAAATATATGAAAAGGGAGAATTAAGAGAAAATTGACAAAAGCTGAGAAATAAGAATCTATCTATTTTAAAGCTTCTAGTAGATATAGGCCCAGAAGTGAACATTTCCTCTTACTGGATACTCAGAATAATGTATGTCACATATTCGTGTGGAAAGTGCATTGTAATTGTTAATCATAAATGGAATGGTTGAAAAAAAAAAAAAAAAAAAAGAAAAACTTGACAGAACACTTTTCAATGAAAAGAACAGTACTACTGCAGAAGTATTTCACAATATCACATCAGTTTTGTCGAAGCTCTATTTCACAGGAAGAGAGGCAAATGTTCCTAACATTGTCAAATATTCTATTTGAATTTCTCAATTTAAAAAAAAAAAGAAATATGAAGCTACAGGTTTTTGTCAAAGTGAAATTCCTATGAGAATCCAAGTTAAACTAACTGCTGGTGTAGATATTTTTTGATGAATTTCTATTGCTTGTGAAGAGYTCAAATTTTGGAGACAAGTTAAACATTCAGATTTATATTTCAATTGAAAGAACCTTTATGAAAGAAAATCTTCAATCTCCTTATAGTGGTTTTCACATCATTTTCTAATTATTTTAGCATGAATTCATTTCTAAATAGTAAGAGTAACAACACTGAGTACTATAAAATATTTCTTATTGGTATTCTATTTGGATTGACATTTTAAAATATGGGAAATTAAAGCTAAGTACCTATATCCATTCATGCACCTGTAATCACCTCTGAAAATGCCAAATTAGTGTTTATTTTCTGCAACAAATATAATTACATTTACGGATTTGTTCTAGTATAAAAGCAGCTGACACGAGTCATGCAGACCCACACTGGCTGCTATAGAGTTAGGAGCTTGTTGAAGACATRGACATCTGTATTTACACCCAGTTGTACCCATTTCTCTTAGAAACATTAGGTGGTTGCACCTCAGGTTAAGCAACATGTTGAAGTTATGATCTTCACCTTATTGTTCAGGGTCATTGCATTATCATTCTGTCTAGATAACGTTATGGCTGAACAGGACCRTTGTAATTTCTGACCATGGTTTGGAGGCATAATCCTTAGCCATCAGTAACCTCAATTACTCTCATCCTCACGGCGTGCTGTGCTGGGCTATGCTGTGTGCTGTGTTTGTCACGGGCTCAGAGCAGTGGGGACTTGCTGCTAAATCACTGGAAACCACTGAAATAACTCACCTATGGGTAATTTGCCTATTTAGTAGGTGTGTGATTTCATTTTCACTGGTCTTAACTTTCTATTTGCCTGATCCACTGAAATCATTGCATCGTGTTTATTCAAGTCTCAACTCGGACAATACCTRGAACCCAGTGCCTGACAGGATTGTCAGAGTATAATTAATGCTCAAAACCACTCAAGGGCTGTTAAAGTATAGACAGCACAGCGAAAGTAAAAATTGAAGCTTTACTTTCTCGGCTGCAGTAACTGGAGATCTCTTGCTGACTTTGAAGCCCTAACTGACCACAGCAATGCCTCTTTTGTTGACACATCTTCATTTTCTCTAATAATAGAAGTCTGTGGAAAAGAGAAATTAAGACACTAAAATTTTTGGAAGCACCTCTAACCTCCTGTTTAYCTTCTTCTAGCAATAGTAAGACAAACCCAGGGTCATCCTGGGCAAGAAATATTTTGAGATATACATGTAAACATGGCCARTTTCACAGAACCACAGAATCACAAAATGGTTGAATAGAATCATCTAGTCCAACCCCCACTGCTCAAGCAGGGACACCTAGAACASRTGGCACAGGGTTCCAGGTGGGTTTTGAAGATCTCCAAAGAAGGAGCCTCCACAGCATCYCTGGGAAGCTTATTCCAGGGTTCTGTCACCCTCACAGACAAGAAGTTCTCATAGCAGTCAGGATACACCAGCCACATCTGCACTGCAAGTCCTTCTCGTTTCCCTCAGTGTCCATCTGAGATCCTTACTGACATACTACCTAATGYACAAACACTCATGGCACCTTTGAGAAGACTCTTTTGTCACTCTAACCATATATTGTCCATATCAGTTGTAACCAGTGACTCATGAAGCCTGYTTGCACTGTGGTCTTATTTATCATGGCGATGTCCAAATATGAGCAACAGGGAGTAAAGAAACAGATTTATAGAGCTCACTATAGACATAGTGCCCTATTACTGTGCATATTTGCTCAAGATGCTCTTCATGMTGGCCTGCCATTTATAATTAGAGCTGTGGTTCCATGACTGGGGATAATGTCAAACACTTTTTGACACACAATAGTATAGGCCTTATTGGTAAAGCTGACTATGGCCAATGGGGGATTAATAAATAAAATAAATTACGGAAAAGCTACATTTTTGGTTTACTTTGGTTTACACAGAGTAAACCAACTACACCATAGAAATGCAATAAAAGACATATTGACTACTGGCCCTCTACGCTTTAGGACAAACATCTAGCTTTTGTGCTTTTCACATAATTTCACCTGATATTTTAGTTTTTTTAATTGTATATATAAAATATATAATATATATGTAGTACATATATAATATGTAATATGTAATAGCCCTCTACGCTTTAGGACAAACATCTAGCTTTTGTGCTTTTCACATAATTTCACCTGATATTTTAGTTTTTTTAATTGTATATATAAAATATATAATATATATGTAGTACATATATAATATGTAATATGTAATATGTAATATGTAATATATATAGTATATAACATGTATATATAATATATATATTATGATAAAAATAATAATTTTGTGATTATATAATTATTTAAAGGCATCCTTCATTAGTGTCTGTTAAAGCATACAGACAGGACATCCCATGCAAGAGAAAAGATGAGAAACATTACAGTCAACAAATGATCAGTGGGGTCTCACTATCAGACCCCATGCCCAGCAGTTCTCCTGCCTGCTGCAGTGCTGGATGAGCTCCCCGTCAACTCAGGACCATCACCAGTAGGTACTGTCAGCATGAGCTAGATCTCCCACGATGCGGTGCTTGGAGTTCCTGGATAGGATTAGGCTGAGACTTACGCTAAGAATCAGCTGAGGACTTACTGATTCAGTGCTGGCCAAGCTGTCCCATGCAGACTGCTTTGTTATAAAACTACTTGTATTTCTCTGCACTGCCATTCACTGCTTTCCTTATCTGCAGTGTCTGGGTTACCAATACACAAGTAGTCAAGATTGCTTATATGGCCATAATGTTGTCAGGGTGGGTTGTCCTACATGCTGAGTAACTTCCTGGGAATTTGTCCATGGAAAGACTATAAAAAAGGCTACAAAAACAATAATCCACCCTCAATATAGATTACAATGGGAATACCTGTACTGCTTTTTGTTACTGAATACAGCCATCTAGTGGACTATTTTTGCTCTTCCTAGTAAACTTTTGCCTTTTGTTTCTATAGAAATATATTTACATGCAACTATACACAGTTTTATTCCCTAAATAATTATTTTGTTATTGACTATCTAAATAAATCTTTTGTTATTTTTGGGTGTCTACTTTGGATCAGAGAATTGCCAATTCAAGAGCTTTAAAAAGCTGAAATAAAAAAGAAGGGTATATAAAGTTTTATTTTACATAAATTGAATCATACATTCCTAAATATATGGCAATACTTACTATACATACTTCTTAGCTAACAGTCAAATAGAAAAAAAAAGAAGAAAAAAAAAAAAAAGAATCACAGAAGAAACTGCAAAAATGTCTAAGCATTCATCTAATTTATACCACTAGCTGATTACTAGGAAAACTTACTAGTCTTCACCTGCGCAGCAGTTTCTATTTCCCATTCAATTACTATAATGAAGAAACAGAATCCAAATGGTTGCCCAGTTCTGCTGTACCTCCTGCTTCCTTCTGAGAGAAGCCCAGCTGATAACCAGCCTGGTTCAGGCACTGCCAAACACCCTCTCCTCCCTGCACACAGGAAGCAGTTCCCTATGGAAGAGACAGGGGTGGGAATGAGGAATGGGATTGTCACAGTAAAGGGGGAAAAACGCCAAAAAAAGTTGTTTTGGCTCCACAGCCCATGCGTCACAGCCCCTTCTCCAACAAGAAAGCTCCAGAGGGAACTGGTAGCAGAGGGAGGCACTTCCAAATGGCAGCACTGAAACTGCAGCGCTGGAAATGGAGTTGTGCCCYGCAGTGCTGACACCTCCGTGTTGCTTGCAAGCTCAAGGTGGCTCCTGCTYTCTCCATTTTCCCTTCACTGACAACAGCAGCTTTTCAGGAACAAGGCACCTGGGTCCTGAGCACCCCTGGAGGTTTGGCCCCCAACCYCTTTTTCCTGGACAAGCCTCAGGGTAGGGAACAGTTCCTGGGAGCCAGACCCAGCTCAGCCCTGCTCTGCCAGGACCCCAGTACCAGCTCCGGGGAGCCCCAGCCCCTGCAGAGCTCTGACAGGAGGCAAGTGACCTGCTCCTCTCTGCTGAGCTGTGGCAAACWCTTTAGCAATGGTGAGGTACCCAGACCCTCGCTATGTTGCCCCAGGGGTAGAATAAGGTTCCCCCTCCCAGGCAATATTCCTGTAGGCCTGATGCCCTCTGTSCTTCAGACTTGAGAAACTAAAAACAGTGCTTGCAATTTCAAATTCTCGAGCTGAGATGCGATCCTGGATAATCGTGACTCTGCCAGAATCTTCTTTTGTGTTTTGCTCAATGACAGAAACAGGAATTTCCACATACRACACCCCACGTTGGAAAGAAGGGAGATGGATGTCAGAGTGCAGCAAAATGCCTTTCACACGGTAGCAAAGTGTGCCAGTCACGCTGGCACRGTCAGCAAGATGGGCCCGGCCTTTTGCCAGCAGCGTCTCCTTGTCTTGGCACGGTCCGTGCACAAGGTGAGCGGTATCGGTAGGCGGCAGTGGCCTACTGTGCGTGAGGGCAGCGCGGCGCCGTGGGCCATGAGACACAGCATGGTGGTGGCCTGCGAAGCTGCTCAGCGGTGCAAGTCTGGGCTTAACAGCTCTGCCTGCATGGCGAAGGCACCCACCTCTACATTACCCCCGCCTCCAGTAATCTTGACACCTTGCCCAGCTTTGGCAAGATACGGGCAAGTATTAGCTGCCCAGGTGGGTGTTAGGGAGAGTGAAATGTGCTTACAAGCGATGGAGGGAAAGTGTGCTTCTTATTTGTTATTTAAAACAGTGGGAAGAATTTTCATGTTGGAGGAGGAAGGTGAACTTAGAGATAATGTGTTGGGTATAGAGCAGGTCTCCAGCATCAGAGAGTGAAAGCTGAAATGTTTCTTCTCCCGTTGTAGATGGTAACTGCTTTTCTGTCTCTGCTGCTGGGAGATGTCACCTGGCATTTCACAGAGCTGCTGTCCCTCTCTGGGTTCAAGGTGTGGGTGTCTCGTGATCGTGTTCATGAAAGAGTTAATGTAAAGGGAAAGCTGCAACAGGACTCTGGAAACACCATGGACTTAACAATTAGCACCTTAACAAACCACCTTGGTGTTCCCTCAGATTATCATAACTGTATTCCCTACTTCCCTTAAACATTCTGGGAAAGTGAATTCCCACACTTAAATATTTGTTTGTAGGAAAATGCTATTCCATCCTGACAGCAGAGAGGAAGTCTTTTTTTTTTTTTTTTTTTTTTTTAATAGTAAGCCATCTCAATAGAGCACAGTGACTATTTAAGTGGGGTGGTGACAGCTGGTGGTTTCTGGGGAGTGGTAACACTTCATCTCAGATGAAATCCCATTGGGAAAGTCAACATTTAGCTATTTTATTATTCATAGAAAACAAGGAGGAAAACTCCCAGCCTGAAGTGAATGCAAAGTGTGAGGATCAACTCAAAGTATGCAAGCAGAATGAAATGATAAATTCCTTTCTCCTGATAGATTYCAGTGCCTGACTCTGGCCCGATGGAGTCACAACTTGTACATTCCTTATTTCTCTTGCGTACGGCAGCATACACTCCCTGGCCCTGCTTGGCCCAACTCCTTTTCTCCTTTTTCTTTCTTTTTTTTTAATGGTAGCTTTCTTATATCTGGAATCACTGACTGTCAGCATACTTAACTGAGCGAACAGTTAAATCTTAATGCTTGACACAGGAAGGAATTTTGCAGTCTCTCCACTGTAGCAGGGTTTAGCATCAAAGACTTCTTGTCAATCCAGGCATTTTCTCATTTTTGTGAGCAGTCATTTCTGATTTCTTTAAACTCTGGAATCTTACTCTTTCTACAGAATCACCCTGTCTTTATCGCTTGAAAAGAAACGCYCACAAAATGGGAGTAATTTTCTGAAATTGAAATAAACATGCCGTTTTGCATTGCAAATTTTTCCACTGTATTTCTGTAGAACTTAGCTACTACTTTAGCATAGACTGAAAGTGGCACTTGGTTCAATTTATGACATGCTCAAAGATGAGCTCTTTACTGTGACAACCTGGGATTATTGTGTACATTCCAGAGCGCACAGCCGTCCTTTGTTTCTTGTGTGAGAACCGACGCAAAGGACTAATAGGTAGGATCCCAAAGTGCTATTTGTCTGGCACACATAACACTCAGAATAAAGGCTGGTCAGCACACAGCAAGCAAGGCCTTGTGTAGAGAAGAATAAATAAGTCAAATAACTTTGGTGAATGGTTGATTTTGCCATGTAAGGAAATTGGGTAGAGTTTTGTGATTTTAGAAGAGGCCATGATTTTGCAYGCAGTGTGACTCCTGAGCCACAGGGTCTCAGTCATAATTTTTATAAGGTAAGGGAGCTAATACACATTCCTTTTGCCAAATTCCAATTTGCATTTCCACATTCATCCTACTAGAAGTAAGTTCCCCTTGAGGTTCAACCATTTGTTGCTATTGCTGCTAATGCAACAGATAGGTACTTTCCAAGTGGTGCCCTGCTGTGGTATGCTGTAAATCAGCTGCCTTATTAGAACGTGGGGAGTGTGAAGGAGATAAGATGTTAATTACTATACAAAGTGGTATTGGCTTCTTCTGAAAGAAACCTGCTACAATGGACGTATTTCTGTAAGCCTTTTCCCAAGAGATGTGCAGCTACAGAATTAATCTCCTTGCTGCTAAAGCCAGACAAACCCTGTTCTTTTCCTGAGTCTCATGTAACGACAGGGTTATCACAATAGAAGGTGACTGACAGAAAAGGGAGATARTGAAACAGAATTTCAATGCAGAGTTGCAACTTTTCATAATAATCTCTTTGATCTTGTTCTCCCTCTTTCACATTGTCTGAGGCCATGAGCTGTGAATACGGCTTCAATAACAATAAAAAAAGCAGAGACTAATATCGAATTGTTCAGCCACTTCATCTTTTATTGAGTGTATGAATGCGCCTAACCAATTTGAGAAGACAGCAGCTTCCCTCAATTTACTTAATGATGAGTAAATACCCCTGTGTAAAAGAGCTTATTAGCTGGTGAATTTTACAAGATTTAGATTTTTCTTTTCGTGTGGACAGTCAGGGATGGTAGATTGGAGGCACTTTCAGGTTGAAACCACCCCGACTTGGGTGGAGCAGTCTTCACACAGCTCTGGCTGACGGTTTCATGCTGTCACTAGGCCAGGGGAAGCAAATTAAACTGCCTGGAGTTGTTACAATTAGACATTCATCTCTGCCTAGCTGCTGATTAACTCCTCAATATCACACTGCCTACCAAACAATTTGTTATTCAGCCATAAACATGACTCTAACAGCTCACTGCTGTTCCTGCAAGCACACGAGCGGTCACCCTTCCTCCCCARTCAACAACTTCTGTTGTGTATTTAGTAGATATTGGACCAGCTCCTCACTGTGCACTCCTCCTGGCAGGGGTAGCAAGAACCTTTCCAGGGCRGAACTGATAGGTAATAGCTTGAGAAAATCTTTCTTTCAGGAGAAAGAGAGCATTTAAAGAATGCATCTAAGCATGATGGAAATCTATATGATAGTTCTAAAAGTTATTTTACAAGACAGTGTTGCCAAGAGTACTAATGAACTTCATGCTTCTTTTTTGTCTTCTAGATACCTGGAGCTGATTTCCTAAGCAACAAATGRTGAAAATACAGTTAGAACTTTCTTAAGGTTTTCAGTATGTGCATGGGACCCAGAATGTATCTGTTCAAGCTGAAGTTATTAATGACTAACAGTGATCTCACATTGGTGGGAAAGGAATCACATAGGTAATTACTTTAGCCTTAAGCTAGTGGACATGACATTTCAAGGTTTTTGTTGCTGTTATTACTCTGATGTCTACAGTCTCTCAATCTCTCAGTGTATTTATCCCACAGGATCTTTACAAATAGGTTGTTTCCCTCCCACTCTTCAATACTGTTCACAAAGATGGACATCTTGGAAAGCTGCAGGTAATAAAATGGTGCATTGACACGTGGTTGTCACAGTTGTGTGTATAAATGTGTATAAATTCAGAACTGCAAACTGTTACTCATCTGCTGGCTGCTCCTGAAAGCTCCTAATATCATRAGTGTGTTGCTTTTTGGCAGACTTCAGCAGGCAAGAGTGCGCACAAGGACATGGGAGATCTATGTTCACCTGCTTCCCATAAAAACACAGCTATAGCTCTTTCTCTTCCCTCACATAGAGCTTCATGACTTAACATGTAAGGGGATTTCAGAAGTAGCATAGTTCTTCTGCCTAGGGTTGAAGACGATTATGTGGGAGGAAAGGGCTAGGGAGAGAAGACATGGAAAATTGGAATATAGCCTCTTCTGAAAATAATATATAATGGTTTTTGAATGTGTAACCAGTACTTCGAGAAAAAGTAAATCTTGAGGTCTTATCTCAATTAATCTCTCATCTCAGCCAATGATCCCTTTGACCTCTTTCTTTGCTCCTTTACTTATCTTTTCCTGAGCAGTGTATCCACCTCAGAAGGGAGCGTGAGTGCCACCTCACAGAACCAAGCTCTGGAGGCACCAGGGTTTGAGTTATCCCAGGCACAAAAGGATTTGCATGGGGTTTCCCATGTTGGGAGCAGAAAGCAATCCACCTTAGTGAACAAAATAAATGCTAGGGGGCTTACCAACTCCTTCTGACCACTGCTTAGTTTAGGAAGCTCTGGATGTCTATATTTAAAGGGGATGTTAAACTATACGTCCCATATGGACAAAGATGCATTTCTTAGTCTGGAAAGGATCTAGCATTCTTAGTGTGGAAAGAATCTAGCATTCCGACCAGGGCGGTTTTGTGGGCTGCTCTTGTATTCAAAGTTTTCTATCATGCATACTTGAAAGTATGACTTTATTGATTGACCCAAAGCCACTTCCCAAGATGATAATAGCAGGTAAAACACTGAACTTCTTCTGTCTAGTTTTTTAAGCTTCCTCTGTCTAGTTTTTTAAGCTAGCCTCTGGCTAGGCTAGCTTAATGTCCTCATAATTTTCTGAAGACAGAAACAACATGTATTTCATGTTGTAGTTTGAGACTTGCTTTTGTTCACTGCATTGCTGAGGGTTTGGTATGGCTCTATGGGTGCAGCCATAAGGTCCTAAGGGCAAAGAACTACAGCTAGGAAGCACATGATACTCCATATGCCTGGCAAGATGCTGAGGCTTCCCCAAGAAATCAGAATACCCATGCAGAGCTCCTTATTGCTGTGGCAAGACTGCTGCAGATACCTGAGTGGTTGAGCCAGGGTAGCAGCTGCCATGAAGAAAGCCCTTGGCTCTTATGTTATTTTGCCCATGCTATCATCAGATGACAGAGCCAATAAACAGGATAACAATCATGAACATTTTGTTAGAGAACTGCATAATAGTTACTGGAAATGATGCAAACTRCTCTGTAGCATTATTGTATGTGTTTTGCTCTTCTAATTTCTCGCTGAGACTCTTTGGATTGTGATATCTACTTGACTAAGTGCTTCGATTTCTATTTTTGCTTTTGCTGCTTTATCTTAGTGACACTAAATTATATAAGCCACTTTTCTTCCTCTGATAATTAGTGCAGCATAGCATTTCTGTAGAACATGACGTCTTACAAGCACCTAATGCCACCCTGCTCATTAGCAACACCAGTCTAGCCACATTGCTCTTTGTGTGCTTGAGGTCAATCTTTCTCCTACACACATTAGTACGTGGCACATTCTGTCATCAGCAAGTTTGAGAAATCAAGCCTTCCCGTCTCTTATCTGCTGAATAAAAGTGGGTTGCTGAATGGTTCTGTAGCTTTTTCCCCTAGAGCCCATAGAACTGAACGTGCAGACAATAAAATGACACTGAAGAAAGTGGTGCTACCTGTTGCACATGTGCTAACCTTATAGGCAATGTTGACACATGGCTGCCAATACTGAATGATGACCATGGCCAGGTTGTCAAATGATTCACTGTGACTTGAAATCAAAACTGGCTTAAATTTTGGGTTAAATCAGAGTTTCTAGCACTTTTGAACAGCAATCCAAACTAGAAAATATTCTAGAGAGTACACGGAAGGGAGGATTTCTGTCTATTTTTCTAACCGAATAGTAGAATGGTATATCAAAGCGCTGTATGTGTGGTCTGATTACAGCTAAATCAGTTGAGGTTTTCCCATGAGATTGACTGTGGGCAACTTGACACCCAGTTATGATATATTACTCATGATATCTGTATTTGTAGTTTTTAGCCCTCTGAGAACTTTCACCCTCCATATTCTCCACGTTCACATGCAGAAAAATCCTTAGGTCACGTAACTTGCAACTTAGGCACAGTCAGCTAAAGCCTGCGCTRACCACAGTCTGTAGGAGGCAAAGCAGCCAATATGGTCACTACAACATTGTCTCAATTCTCTTCCTATATAGGGAAAGAAGTGATTTTAGGAGTCAAGCCTGTCCTACAAARCTATGATATCTAAACTATTACAGCATTTATTCCTTAGGCTTAAACTCATTATACCATAGTGTCTTTTAGGTCCCTTATAAAATGACAGTAGTATCTATATTGGCATATGCCCACAGAAAAAAGAGCTAAGACTTTTCCTTAGAGAAGGAGAATATGATATTTAAGAGTTTCTAAGACACTTTAAATTGMCATTGACCTTTAGTCCTGATATGTGGATTACATAAATGATATCAATAGAGCTTGGTTTCTCAAGGGAACTGGGTRCATTTTCGATTAAAAGTTAGTAAGAATCTTTTGCAAATCTCTATCTAAAATCTACCTTTTGTCAAATCTCAGATAAACCTTTTATTCTATAACAGATAGGAAGCTAGATCTATTCCGAAAAACAGCAAACAAACAAAACATATACAAGGGTGTCTAAGATTAAATCTTTCTCATATCCACCTGAAATGCTGTGCCCCTGTGTCAAACTCCTGAGCCAATCTTTCTTCRAATTAATACCAAACTAATTAATTGTCAAATTAATACCATGACACRATTGAATAACTATTGGTACCAAAAACTTCTGTTTTCTAGATTTCAAAAAAAAAAAAAAAATTAACTAAATTCCTGGAGATGAAGGACATAAAAGACTTTCTAAGATCACCGAAACATCTAAACTGATGCTAGTAGCTCTTCTTCCAATGAACAGCGCAACTTTATAATATTAAACAAACTCTGCCAGCTGAGCAAGTTAACCAAGAGTTACACCTGGTTATAGTTTACCCAGTAATCCACAGTATAGATCACAATTATTTTTACTCCCAAAATTTAGTTTTCTGAGCTGAGACAAGGAGAGGTCAGTCCCAGCAACCAGGAATAGAGAAAACTATAGTTGCTTTTTAAGTCAAACAGCTGAGAAAAGTATAATTGCAAAGAAAACTAAATCAGTCAACACATCAAAAGGTAGGTCATGATCAGGACCTGTGTTTTACATGGGAGGAATTATGATCATTTTTAAAGTTATTATAGCTCTTCATAACAAGTTATTCTTTGGCCTACATAATAAAAAAAGTACATTTAAAAAAAATGAACTTCTTCCTCCTAGCAACTACACAAAAAAAAGCTTACATTGCTAGCATTAATGAAACAAGTAAACTGAGATGTAGAGAAGCCAGGTGAAATGTCCCAGGAGATTATGAATTGGTCTGGGTTCTTCTAGTAGCTTCAGAAAGTTACTATTCTGGGTGTCAGATTCAATCTAAGGAGTTTGCCTTCTATAGAGAAGTTTAGAAACGGTTAATCCTTGGGATTCTATTCATATATTTTTAAGAGAACCAGTGAAGTTCCTGAAACTTTCCTATCTGAGAGCTAAACTTGCCTGGTACTAGAAGATTAACAAACATAAATCCTTTGTGTCTGTTGATTAAAAAACATCCCAATGTGCAACTAATTAATGTTTGCTTKCTTTCTTTATTTTTTTTTAAAGATAAACTTCAAATTAGGCTTTGCTTATTTTTTTTTTTAGGATGAACATCAAAACACAGCTAGGCATGATGTACTGTAGCTGAAGATGTGACATGCTTCCTGCTGAAATGATTTTCTTTTGACTATTTTCTGTCATGCCATAAAACTAAAATTTACACAAGGTAGAATAAGCAATTAGATATTTTGTTAAAGCTGCAGAAGGTTCTCTTGTAAGCCTGCTTAATAGCAAACTTGCACATGCAGGTTGTTTGTACAGACATCAGACAGCGATAGGGCTGATAAGTGTTGCGTTTCTGAGTTCTGCAGTTAATTCTTCCTGTTGTGAACACTTTGCCTTACTTATTTCAAAATGCATGGCAGGATGGACTTAGCCTTTTTATTTTTTCAGCGTGGATGGAAAACTCCAGCCATATGATTAGACTGATTATTTTCTCTAAGAAATCTGCATGGTAAAGGTCAAGCTCCATGAGGTGAACCAAGAAATGAAACTAATGATCTCAGTGCTGAGCAGAGACTGTGCCTGTAGTTTTCTATGTACAGAAAGCAGGTTCATTTCAGGCAAGATGTTAGTGAACTTCTATATTATAATTCATTAGGCTAGAAGAGCAGATATGAATGCAGATTTGAATTTTATCCACAAAATGCAGTCATTGGGGATTTTGCTGTTCACTTTCACTGGGAGTAGGCTTCATTTTACAGGAAGCTGTGGAGGACACAGATACAGAGAATGTTTATGTGATAACACTC
The DNA here is from genome assembly GCF_003342845.1 of Nothoprocta perdicaria. Classification (NCBI taxonomy): domain Eukaryota; kingdom Metazoa; phylum Chordata; class Aves; order Tinamiformes; family Tinamidae; genus Nothoprocta; species Nothoprocta perdicaria. The sequence goes on along the minus strand of NW_020455777.1, from coordinate 1,515,908 downwards.
AGCACTATGATGCCTCCTGACAGTCTGGTTGAAATGCACTTCCTTGGCCCAGCCGATGGGGAGCATTGTACCACTGGCTCTACTAACTTTTTTTTTTCAAATCCAGTCCTCAGATTTTATGTATTAAAATATATACATTTTAATAAGTATAAAAATGCCCTTTTTCACAAATTTGATAAAAAATGATCAGGGAAGAATGGAAAAGGACCCGAATGGATTATCGAAATTCTAGAGCCTAATTCATCCCATCTTTGTGTGTGGTGTCATCAGATACCGTGGAGCAAAATTATTATTACGTGTATGCTTGTARTACAATATAAAACTACCAATGTCAGTAATTGAAGAATATCAATAAAGCTTCACACTTTGACTCATGAAGCACTCATGACTGCATAATATGTAATATGACAGGCCTGTGACTTCTTAAAATCTCCCCCAGTGAGCTATTAAATCTTATTAATATTGTCTTTCCAGTTTTTGCTTTCTATTGCAAACCTTCTRTGCCTTGTAAGATGCAAAGCTGATGACAGATGCCTTCAGCCCATTTCCAGCAGCATGAGCAGCAATCTGCCCTCCTTCCCTTCTTCCCTCCCACAGGATCAGTGCTTGACTTGTTCCAAACAAGAAGGCCTTAGTCCCACACAGACTTTGCTGAGGATGAGAGGTCTCTCACGGTGCCAGTCACCACTGCAGAGCGCTGAGGTTACAGGCCCAGCTCTGTTTAGGAGTTCAGGCTCAAGCCTGACCTGACCAAAATTCAATCTGGAAAATATGACTGGAAATGAAATTCTGAGCTTCATTTTATTCCTAGACAAAGATGGCTGGCTTGCTCTTCTTTTTTTTTTTTTTTTTTTTTTTTTTTTTAATATCAATCCTTCAAAAGAGTAAATTCTTAAAAAGTTGGAAAAGTGATCTCACTCTCTTGGCAGATGAACAGAAAAGGCTAAGTTTTGCAGATGGATGAAAAATGTAAGCCTTTCTTTACTTACCAACAGGAATAACCTAAGAAGTGACAATGCAAGCTTCCCCTGCATTGCCTCACCAATGTTTTGCAACCAAGGATTGATGTAACCAAGGAAATAGCTTAGTCCAGTTCAATCAACCCTTCCTACTGAGGTGGCCAGTCAACTAACCTCACCAGCTTTGGGGGATTAGTAGAAAGCAGATTTGAYTTGGGGTCTCTCTCTTCATATTAARTGGCTTAAAATGAGATTTCTTCCTAAAATGCAGGAATTTCTTCCTAAATTTCTTCCTAAATCCCCAAACCACATAACAGATTGTTTATATCCTGCATATGACTTGGAGTATTAGTATTGCAAGTGACAAATGGTCTTGTTTGGTTAGTTATGTTTTTTTGTTGTATGTACTGAGAGAGTCAGAAGCTCCTGTCTTGCTGATGTCTTAAATGCCATTTAAAAAATATCTTGACTTCTTATATATGGTTGATTTTTTTGTTCTTGTTGTTGCTCTTGTTTTAACGAAGCGCARTTATTTTTACTGTGAAACCAGAGAATGCGTTAATAGGGAATTTTCTGTCTATTCACAGTGCTTTATATTGTTGTTTAATAAAGCTATTTCTAAAGGAAACCRGCAATAATCCGACAATGGAATTGTGAAGGAAACCGGCATAAAATTAAGCCTCGTTTGAAACATAAATCCAAGCTATGTAGTCCTAAAGAAGGGCTTGACAAAGACCTGGATGAAAGCTGGGCACAGCTAGAGAACCTCTCAAAGATGCAGTTTGTATTGCAAGAGTAGGTGCCCTTTCTGGAGTTCAATGGTACCAGAAAAAGTGATTCCCAGGTATTTTTTACTCCCACAGTTGATCTGGCAATGCTACAATTGCAGGAGCACTCTAATTCATGTCATTGTTAATCAACAGAGCTACATATTTTGAATTGAAGTAGAGGTTTGGGAGAAAAGCTTCTGAAATAAAGGAGCAATAACACAAAATTACTCTGCAGGCTGATCTGCGGAGATATATGCTATTGCAGGAGATGGTGACGAATAAGCAAGGATTTAGTGAAAAAAACAAAACAAATGAAGATTCATCTTGGCAGCTTTGAAAGACAGTCATAGTTGGCCATTGTGAGGTTCTCTGGAAAGCACAATAATAAGTCTTGAAAATAAGTTCAATTTAGAAAAGGGATTTTTACATATCTGGGTTGAAACTCAGTCAAGGTTGGTTTATTTTCAAAAAAAAAAAAAAAAAGAAAAGCAGCTATTCCATATACAACCCTGTGATACCTGAGTTAAGGGACAAGTTTTCAGTTTGTTATTTTTATGCCCTAATCTGGAGATTCCCTGTTAAGGAGCTTTACCTTCTTAAAAAGTAGAGAGCAATGTGTGCCAAATGCAGGCGTACTTTCATCTTTTGAACAGCTCACATACTAACAGTTGTGTCCCCATGTTGAACTGTCCTTGGTTAGCAAAAATGCAGATTTACACATCTACTTACTCAAGAACTACGTTTCACCGGTTGGTTTGCTTGTTTGTTTACCAGTCTTTGCATACTGTGTAATTGATACAGCCTTGCCATTCCTTATTTCCTATTTTATTGATTTTATTGGTAGGGAATAGAAAATTTGCATAATGCTAGCTATGGGATATAAATTTCTAATAACTCTGCCCAAAGTAAAAAAAAAATCATGATTAAGAGAATCCATTAAGAGAGTCCTTCTTCTATTTCTAAAACTGACACCGTGTTTAAAACTCCTAATTCTGGGGGAAACATTGAAAATCGTTATAGCACATGTTTTCCAAAAGCTGTGGTCTGGAGGCTGCTATCATCTGCATTCATCTTCTTGCACAAACACACACAAATTAAAACCTTGCTTTTATTTAATATAGAACAGAGTAATCTGTGGGAAAAAAAATATTAGAGTAATCATAATTTGTTTTCAAGCCACTTAATGAGGCCGTCAGGAACTCTCTGCTACCTGCCATCTCTGCCTATGAACCCTGAACCTCCATCCTCATTTCTTTTTTTTTCCTGTACATGCTGYTATCTGTAAAACAGTTCAGTCCTTGAGCCGGACAATCACAGCAACAGTGTTTTCATTGCTTTGTTTCATTGCATTTTTTTTTTAGGCTCCTTTGTTAAGTGCTTTCTCTGACTTCCAAGAATCCTGCAGAGCCTGAACCAACACCCTCATGATTCATCCCCCGGAGCAACACCAGAACCAGTTGCTCAGTTACCAGAACAAACTGACTTCTGCAAACACCGCAGAGCGCAACCACGGCCAGGACACCCGAGCTCATCACTGCCTCGCTGTAAGCTGGAAGGGGAATTGCAAGCAGCTCACGCAGCGACCGCCGCTGCCCTCGCACGCTTGCTGCAGTGCCTTAGCCCCAGCAGCAGCCGTGGTAGGAAGTGTGACTGCTCCAAACCGCAGAGGGTTAGGCCACAGACTTTGTAAAATACAAGCTTTGAATTTTCAAACAGGACTGTTAAAATGGATAAAAAAGCCAGTGATGTTGATTTTTTGCTAGAACATACCCAGYTACCAACAATTTGCAGGCTACTCTGAATCGAAAACAAATGTAACTGGGAATATCCTGAGTATTTTGAAAGTGCTGTTGATGAATGTAACTGCTAATGAAGTTATTGAAGTTATATATATAATTATAGATATAATTATGAAGTTATTTAGTGTTGCCATGGTTATTTTTTCTCTAAAACATGGGGAAGGACACAAAGRACAGTGTTGCTCCACCTGCTTCAGTCCCTTTGGTGTCTGACATGAGCAAACTGGGATTTKGAGATCCAGAGGAGTAAGAGGAAGAAAAGCAACTCGTTCATTTCTTTCCAGAACAGGGTGGTGGTGTTTTGGGTGTTGCCTTTGAGGAGTGGCTGTGTTGGCATCCCAGAGAACAACAGGCTCAGATTATTTGCCAGCTGCAAAACCAGCTGCAGTTTCAGTATACCTTGCAAACATTCATCCTCACAGAAGCTCGTCAGGACTCCTAGTTTACATGGAAATAGGCGCTTGAAGGAGGTAAGCAGCATGGGAAGATTTCAGGTCCCTGTCCCCGGACTCACAGGTTTATTGGCCACGCTTTTCTGTTTGTGCTTTCGATTCCCAATTGCAGGCAAAAATGAGGTTTCCAATCATTAAAGTCACAGCTAAGCTCAGCCTCCTGCAGACTGCCTTTTCCTCCCTCCCTTCATTCCACTGAAAGACAAAGTCTTCCCTGAAGTGAATCCTAATGTTGAAAGCCCAGGGTGTGCACACAGCTCGCTCAAACTGTTCCCTGCAGTATTCCCAAAAGGATCTCTAGCTGCAGCAGGGAAAAAAAGAAAAAAGTAAAAGAAAAAAAAAAAAAAGATGAAACAGAAAAATAGCATTAAGAGTAGTCTACTGCATCAGTAGAAATATTGGCATCGCACATCAAGATAAGGAACTATTTCAAGTTCTCCTTGTGCTGATTCCTCACTATCCTGTCATCCTTATTGAACGCTCTTGATACAGCCTCCTCCTCCTCCTCCTCTCTCTTCCGTGTCCCACATCACTCACTACTGGCCTGATTGTTCACAGTCACTCTGCACAGTCACACTTCCTCAAAAATATAACCCTTGAGCCCTTTCTTTTTTCTTTTTTCTTTTTTTTTTTTTTTTAATGTCTGTGTGGACTCAGGATTTTCTTTCACTAGGGCACTTAGACAAACACTTCTTCAGGCTACAGAATAAAAAAACTATCCTGCATTTCTACAGTTGACTTTAGGCATAATCAGGTAAGAACAGATAAAATGTGGGTTAATATTTACTTGTTGAGCTGGAATGCACAACCTTGTCTCGAACACTGTCCTTTGCCCCCGCTTCCTCCTTCACTGATAACTAAAGCTCCCAGTTTGTACAGCTCCTGGTTATTCAATCAAACTTTTAGAGCAGGATAACTTGGAAACTCAGTAAGACTAACAGCTTCTGAAAAGCTGTAAGCTGAGAGCTTTGCCTCTTTTATATGGGATGTGGCTACTTGTTTATGCCATAATGAAAGCTCTTACAAAATCAGGAACATCTCAGCTAAAATCGTTTCCTAATTATACATTTAATAGTCTTCCCTTTGATTGTAATCCACCTTGTACTATTCAGGAAGCAAAGGAAATGGCCTGGATGCCACGCAGGATTGAAGCAGAAGCCAATTCCTTGGAACATATTAACCTCATTAATAACAYCTGCGCTCTGGTCATTAACAGGTCGTGTTGCAACTTCTACTATAATAAAGAAAGAGGCAGACTTCTTCCAGAGCCAGGACAAGCTGGGGAGAGGTTTCCAAYCTGCCTGTTGTGCAGGCATCTTCCCATCTTTTTGTTCCCTTAGTCCATCCAACCTACTCTCTGAACTGTGATTTCCCTCTGCAGCTGGACTTGCCCCATGCAGATGATCCCAGGGCCCAGGAGTTCCAACCAGCCAACAACACAGTGAAATGCCTGTGCTGGCTTTGCTCAGACAGGCTCAGGGAATTGTAATGCGCTATATGAAAGAACAGCGCCTGAACATTTGCCAAGTATATGCATAAACATTCAATTAGCTAAGGAAGAGGAGGTAATTAGAGAAAATCCAGAATTTCGAAGTCATAAATATTTAGTTAAAACTCCGTGGTGCTTCTGGACCCTGCCAAGATCCTTTCATCTAATTCTGGTTCTTACCCAGACTTCAGCTCTGCTTCTACCTTATATTTACAAATCGGTTATTTTAATTTCTACCAAATTAATCTGCTGTTATCATGGACACAGCTGGGATATCAGTTAAGCTTGGCTTCAGTTGCTGTCTTCACAAAGACAGTACCTAATCTACTCATATAATAGTGAAGCCTGGAGACTTATGGAATTTGTGATTTGGTAATTCCTGCTGAAATGGGTAAGACATTAACAATTTCAATCAGAATGGATATTTCTTCCACATTTTTTTTAACTAATACCTAATTGCAGAAAAAGGAATTCCTTTTCCTCATTTATCCACATTGCTTTTTTCCCTGTATAGAACTTGAAGTTCCTTAATGAAAAGTAATGCTTGGTTGGTGCCTCTGGTTGAAATCATTTGACCAGCCAAAACTTTTCTGAAATTCATCCACAAAAATGACACTTTTGGCCATGTTAATCAAGAACATTACATTCTTCTTCTTTTTATTCTTTTTTTTTTAATGTATTTTGATCCTTCCACTTCTTGTGAGGTAGATTTTAAAAATCTAAAATAAAAAAAAAACGATTTTACCAATATGAAAGATTTAATAAGGTTATTTTGATAAGATCAAAYTTACTTTATTTTGATAATGTTAAAAAAACTTCATTTTTATTTTTTTTTATATAGAAATGTCAAAATTAAGTACTTGAATGTTGAAATGAAATATTATGGTCTGAACTAACAATTTTTTTTGTTGTTGTTGAAAATCTGCATTAAAAAAAAGGTTAATCAAAATTGATTTGATTTTGTTTTRTTCAAATCTGCTTTTTGCACAAGGAAAGAATTTCATAATATTTTTTTCGCAAGTTCTAATTTACTGGCCACCCAGACTCTTTCTAGATGCAGATCAGAAACAGGCAATTAAATGGTTCAATATAAGACTATAACTATCTAATTATAGGAATTATATTTGTTGTTAATAATACATTCCACTGTTCACAAAAGGCAGAACAAAGACTATTAAAGTTAAAAAGGAAACCTTTTATTATATAGATGAAGGGAGAAATATCTTTTTAACATAATAATGGAGATATTATTATTATTACTATTATTATTTATTGCTATAGGCAAAGTTGTTGCTTAAAATTAACTTTGTGGGGTTATGGTCTTTCCTTATTTTATACCCACATGAAAAGAATGGACCAATTGGAGTAAGTCCCTGCTGTTGTGTAACCATCCTTCTTTCACCAGCAAAGACGAAAAAGACAAAACATCRGAAGTGGAATCTGTCTGTCAGAACAAGGGACATTCACCTGGTATTTCCAATGTCCTAACCAAGAAATATGTCACAGAGAAATACTGTCTATTCAGATGTGGTAAACCTATACATTTTTAGCTGCTACCTGCACCCTTGTTTTCATGCTGAAGTAGGTTCTGCCAGCCTCCATTGCAAACCACTCATGCTGGTTTCATCCTTGCTGTTTGCCACTCACAGTGAGTGACTAGTCATTTAATTTCTATATTTGACAAACATTTTGAGATGCATTTTTTTGTATAAATTTTGAACTTGAATCAGGAATTGCAAACCTCTCCAAAACATATATCTAAACCTGCAGCAATTTATGAAACCTATAATCCAGCTCATGGCGTTTAGTTAAAAAGAAATTTAAAATTCTATTATTTGCACGGTTTTAATGTTGCACCATTCAAAGGATCAGACTGCTGAACTGCGTTGATTTCTGAGTGGAATTTCTGGGTCATCTAGGATGAATTAGAGGTAACCAAAGGAGCCCTACTAGAGAAGATACAGTGCTAGCATGTGGATATATTTTGAAAGCTTAGCTTAAGTTGGAGAAATAAACTGGGAAAAAAAAAAGATGCATGTGTGTTTGAACACGGGAATTTGAAAAATAAAAATCCAATTGGATGTAGGAATTCTATGTTATATTACTTTGAGAGGTGAGTAGAGATCTGTACAGATGCTTAGTATCACTATTAGTAATTAGTATTAAGTATGTGGTATTAATGGTCAGTGAAGACAAGCTACCATTTCATATACTGCCATATGTTAATGGGGGTGATMAAGTAGGTCTTTAGTCATGAAATGTTGTTTATAATGGATTCAGAGTGAATGAGTTAAGTCCATATGCTCCTTTTTTCCCCCATGAAGATAATTCATGCTTCCACGTATGCCCACAGAGCAGGTCTGGTCAGAAGGGAAGTTCTCCTCTCCTTCCTTTCCTACCACATTTCCATTCTACTCACTGGTCATTTTTTCCATGTAGTTTTGAATGTACTGTAAGTGAGTCTATAAGAGAAATTTAATTAAGCTACAAGGCTGCAAACTCATAAAAACTTTTCCCAGATTGCACCCAGATACTGACCTACACAGAATAGTCATTCTTGGCATCCTCACCCTATTTGCAGGATGTTTGCAATCCCTATTTGAATGGGTACAACTGTTAATTGGTAATAAGGGCAAGAGGGTGGAGACTCTTAAAACTTAATTATAAAGCACCATGCTATGTTCTTGCATTTGCCATGGGAAAGCAACTTGTAAGTATAATTTCCGTGCTCTGATGGCTTCTCTGCCCACTGTCTCATTGCCCTCCAGCAACTGCTGGGGAGCAGCTCCTCAGTACGAAGTGCTAAGTGACTGCACCCCATGAGTCTCTGTGAGGAGGGACCCAGCCCTAGCCCCGGGTACATTTTCTGCCTAGGAACTGATACTGAATGTCTCATCATCCGAGTCTCAGCCCAGTTTTTTTTCTGCTGATTCAGCTTTTCAGGATGGCACCCTGTGTTTCTTAATTTGTCGTGACAGTGGAAGCAAACTGGCTTTGCCAGTGCTGACAGAGAGCCTTTCTTTCTGTTGCACAGATTAACTCTTTCATGCTAGGACTTAATCTTCACAGGAGTAGATATTACAATTTGCTAGTATTTGCATCTATATAGTGTTTTGGCAGTCCCATAGTGTGATGATAACAAACGTTTGGGTTTTTTTTTTTTTTTAACGAAAAGTACATTACTCATAATAGCAATGATTGAAGCAAGGAGCTTCAGTCTTGAAATTCTATACAAATATTACTTTTTTGAAGGGTTCCTGCCTAATAGTTCATTTTTATCACTAAATTGCACTGCATTTTTATTTTATTAATGGGAATTAAAAAAAGCTTCACAACATGTGAAAACAAAAGCAACTACAAAGCCGTAGCCAAGCTTAGATTGTTTTTTTTAAGAGCAAGAGTATATGGCAGCAGGACTGCAATCATTTGGCATTTGTCTGTAGTGCTTCTCTGCCTTCAAAATGCTTTTCACAGGCTGTCAACAAGGCTTTATGATCGTGTTTGATTTGGCATGGACTCAAAAGCAGGTAGGTAGGTGAGGAGGAGCTCATATACAAGTCCAGTCATATGTAACTTTGCCTGGTCTTCTGTGAGTGCTCATCTGATAACTGTCAAAGCCCTGCCTTTTTCTATAAAATGTTTTTGTTCGCTGTTTGTAGATTATTGCTACTGTCGTGAAAGATTCTCTTTAAATTACATTAGTTTTACTACAGTTTTTGATGGCAAATTAGCCACTCATTCATGAAAACAGCCAATCAAATGGAAATCAAAAAATAGCCTGAAAAAGCAATCATTTAGGTAAGTAATATGAAACTGGAATTTTTTTTTTATGAAACAACACAACTCAAATTGGAGCTGCTTTGGTAACACTAAGGTTACTGGATATCAATTCTCCAATCATTCTCCCAGCAATGTTTAATATTTTAGAGCAAAGTGTCTTTTCCTCAGACATGCATGGTGTATGATCTATATATGATCTGKGTAATATATGCAAAATAATATTACATTCAGGAGAGGACAACCTGCCATGAAATCTGAAGTAGTCCTTCCTCCTTGGAGATATTTTGGCTTTGATTTACTTTATGCTATTGATACTTCCATTCCAGACTACAGAGCAATCTTTGACTTGTGCCTCTATAAGGAGATGGAAATTTGTGCTATATRTAAAAGGAAGCCCTACTACTTTCTTTGAACCTTTAGAGGACATAATTCCTCTGGGCATTACTGTCCTAGAGTGCCCTCAGGAGTCTGGAAGGTGAAGGCATTTCAAGTCCACCACTGCAAAAACTTGTAACCAACAGTTCCTGTGTCCTTATTGGCAAACATAAAACTGAAGAAGCTTGCTTTTTACTTCATTTTTACTTCANAAAAAAAAAGGTAAAAAAATTAATAATAATAATAATAAAATTAAATTAAAAGGGAAAGGGAAATAATGGCGGGAGGAAGGGCCCGCTGCYCTCGCCCGGCACCGCCCCCCGGGCCCTCCCGCCGCAGCGCGGGCGCCGCGCGCCGCGAACTCGCCCTGGAGGGGGAAAACGAAAAAAAAACTGATAAATTACCAAAAAATAAAAGCACTGGCGCTCTAAGACACCGAGGGATTTTTGCTGTTGTTGTTATTAGTATTTTTCCTTGAACCCGCCCCCCCCTTGGCATCCCGGAGCGGCTCTACGGAGTTGCCAGGACCTTCTCAAAGGGAAGMGGCGGGAGCCGCCGCCCCCGGGCGGGGGCTCGGCGGGAGCCGCGGAGCCGCCGGCCGCTTAAAGGCGCCGCGCCCCGGCCGGGCTCCCGCGCCCGAACTTCCCCAAAGTTCTCGGGTCAAGGAGAAAACGGGGGCCAGATCCCCCCAAACCCTCTCTTTTTTCTTTTCCTTTTTCTTTCCTTTTTTCTTTTTTTCTCTTTTTTCTCTTTTTCTTTTTTCCTTTTTTTTTCCCTTTTTCTTTTCTTTTTTTCTTCACTTCATTCTTTCCTTTCTTTTTTTTTTTTTTTTTTTTTTTTTTTGTAGTGACTTAGACCGCCATGCTGACCTAGATGCTACATAGACAGGCAGAGTCAGAGAGGTGAGAGGCTCCCCTCCCATCCATGCTTATACCACCAAGGCAGAAACTTTTCCTGGGCTGGTTGGTAACGGAGATGGACAGTTCCAAATAATTGGTGCTGGAGACTGGTCAAGAAAGAAGAGGAACCTGAAGGACTGGCCCAAGGCACTGCTCTGTTATTACCCACAGTGGCAGTAGTGACAAGTGAGACTGCAGGCATGACAAGAGCTTGRGGAAGAATGTGCTGAAGGGGAAGGAACAGATAAAATAGAAATTCTTGGAGTCAAAACATAAGTTCTATTATACACTGTTATATATAAAACATATACTTCCTGTTATATGTATACTGTTATACCACTGCCAGATTAAGTTTGGGTATGGCTACATTCAGCAATAGAAAGAAAGAGAGCATCTTTTGTCACATGTCTATTGATATGAGTAGGTTGGAAACAAGAAGGCAACTCTCAGAGCAAATTTCAGTTCAACCTCCTGTAAAAGTAGTGGAATGCAAAACAATGCCATCCTATAAAAGTAGCGGATAGCAAAGCAATGCTGGGATCATAAAACAAGCAAGATAATCAGAAATTTCCTCTGTTAGCCAGGGGGTGCAGTCAGTGTCTCAGGAGGTCCCTGACCCATACTATGACTCAAGGTACACTGTAAAGGTTCGGCAATTCCTACTCAATCTTCTATCACTAATCAGAGAGCGTTTCTCATTGCCAAAGCACCAGGCATTACGAAATCGTTATGAAAATAAATGGGTGCGTCTGCTCTTTTTCTTTTTTGAATTATTATACATGCAAGTATCTTAAGGAAGGTTGTAGCTCTCGGGGCAGTGAATTTCTGATTTTATAAGAATATTTTTTCTTTGAATAGCTTACTTGTGCTGCTGTGTCCCTGTCTGTGCACATAACCCTGTCAGCTGGATATAATGGCATTTTCAACTGACTGTTGAAGYAGAATTTCAACGTGAGGGAAACTTCCACCCTTCAAACTTAGGGAAACTACCACCATGTCACAAGATAAATCAAACCAGGGATTAAGGAATTCTGGTTTCTCCCAGGAGTTCCTTACCCTGGGCACTGTTAAGAGGCAGAAGCAACAGTCATTTTTCTTTTGCCACATACTGAAGAACTTGGAAAACAGAATGGTCTGGAGAAATTAGTGGGCAGCTTCAGGTAACAGAGAATATAGAGAGGCAAAGGTAATCTGAGTGCTAATGTCATATTTTGCCTTCAAGACTATAACTACACTTTAGGATACATTTAGACAGACATGAAACAGATATTTTTTTTCTCTTGAACCTTGATTCTTGTTTTCTCCTTGGTTTGAAGGTTTGTTCTAAACCTCCCAGTCTGGGAAAATGGCCCTTCCCTTTTCTTCTAGTTTACCTMAGGTCAGGAAGATTTTATTACTTTGAACCTTTCCTATTTAAGAAGCAAAGAGGGAGGGTTAGAGGGGGTAAAATACTAGTTGTACTAATAGCTGGTATGAGCTTCAGATACTAATGTAACAAGCCTGGGTGTGTTCTTCAAGGCTGGGTGTGGTAAAACCAGGGCAGTTAACCAAGGAGCAGTAAAAGTGTTAAAGGAGTAGGGTGAGAAAGTTTCTACATGGAAGGGAAAAAGAATGAAAAATGGAAAGAACAATGCCAGCCCAAATATATTTTGCAAAYCTTAGTCCACCATAAAAAAAATGGGTGATACAAAGCATTTATATGTATATGCCTTTAGGTAGTATTTTCTCTGAAGTGCTTTATCAGTTTACATTTCACAGATTCATTTAAAGTTTTGCTAGGCACAAGAAACAGATTTTGTCCAAGGCACAATGGTTATTTAAAGGGGCTTTTGGTGGGTTTATCATGGGTTCTCCGTGGATAGGTAATATAATTTATTTTAAATACATTAAAATCAATAAAGTAGGTTTTACCAGATTTTTTTTTTCAGAAGAACAGACAGCAAGATAATCTATCAAAAGATGTATCAAAAAGTCATCCAGGAGAGGACACTTTGATCTAATCTCACCATATTTATCACAAATAATACAAATATTTTGAAGGTTGTTGCGATAAATTCTTCTCATTCCCAAAAGTCACATGCTTTAAATATATATATAATCTATATATATAACTATATAGATTTAACTATGAATCTATAACACATCCACATGTTCACTGTGACTACAAGGAAAGATTAAAAAAATCACAGAAAAGTTTTTTACATCGTTTCATTTGCAGGCAATCTGAGTATCTAAATGGTATATATAGACAGACATATGAACTCTACTCTTTAAGTCCCTTAAGGAACCAAGTACAAGAACAGCTCCGTTGGCCTCAGCAGAACCATGTACAAGCTTAAAAATATCCATGTGTTATTCTAAATTTCGGCACTTAGCACCAGGGAATTTGTAGATAAAATGTAGGCCAAGTCCTTACTATGCAGCTGCACCACAGTAGCAAATGCTCTTGAAAAAAGAAATCTACCAAGCTTAGTATTTTGACAGTGGGTGAAAAGGGAAGATGCRTGTAACTTCATCCTCACTTTCCCCATGATGAGCCATTTAGGAGTCGTTTCTTTCTTGGTTTTCTTATTTGACTTTCAAATATAATTCTAAATTAATTCTTTGGTAGTTCAGTTCAACATAATTCCAGTAAGTCTGTTTGGTTTGGGTTTCTTGCCTAAGTATACAAATGGACCTACCACAAGCTTGTTTTTTTTTTCATTATTGTCATAGATCTATCATCTTCAGAGCACTCAGAAGYCCACTGAACATAAAAACATGCAAGTATTCAAGAAAAAAATTATGAGAAATAATAACTGTGGCACAGTTGAAATGTGTCAAATGGAAAATTCCTCTTTTTACTGTGACTCTATAGTGTATCTAACAAAATATAATTTAAATAGGACGCAGAACCTGCCAGTCTTTCACACATTGAGTTATCCTTTATTTTGGAAATCATCCCATCTGCCATGGCTCTTGTCCCTTACCTTATAAAGACCACTGACCTATTCCAGAAGTTTAGCTGCTAAAATCAGTGGAACTGACTAGACACAGAGATGCAAGTAATCCTGAGCAAAGGTAGAAAAAGYGTTTGTCCTTCAAGTATAAAATGTCAGCCTCTTGGAAATCAATAATGGTTTTGTGAGTGATGTAAATGAGGCCAAAATTGCACTCAGGGCATTAGTTCATATAGCAAGATATGCACTACTTTAATACAGTTGCCATCTTGATTGCATTGGTTATGCTTAGCTGGGCTATTTTTAAAAGCAAATGGAGATATTGGTGTAAGTTGCAACACAGCAAGTTCCATCTCCATGTGAGGAAGAACTTCTCCACTGTGAGGGTGACAGAGCCCTGGCACAGGCTGCCCAGGGAGGTTGTGGAGTCTCCTTCTCTGGAGATCTTCCAAACCCACCTGGATGCCGCCCTGTGTCCCGTGTTCTGGGTGTCCCTGCTGGAGCAGGGGGCTGGACTAGGTGATCCCTACAGGTCCCTTCCAACCTCAACCATTCTGTGATTCTGTGATTCTGTGATTCTGTGATCTGAAAGACAGATAGTGAAAGATGGACATTTTTGCAAAGAAAAATGAAGGGACCAAGACATTCACACATTACACAAACTGGTGTAAGTGCCAAAAATTAAATGTAACGTATTATCTTACTGATAGAAAGTCCTCATTATGTCTTTTGCTTCGGTTTACCCCTGAAAGGCTGCTTGACATTCTGGTTGTTTTCAAAACAATTTTGACTTATTTTTACTGTGATGCTGTTGAATTAAATAAAATAAATTTGTTGAAGGATGCATCCTCAGTAAATATTTTTAAAATTTAACCGGAAGACCAGCAATGCCCTTGGCAGTAACATCTTTATTTTTCCTCTTTTGTAGGCCTGATGTTCTCAAAAGCTACATCTTGCAGGCATCAGCTCTTTCCTAATCTCTATCATTAATATTGGTCACAGGAAAGCTGTATAAGTTAGATGCCCTTTTACTGACAAGTAGGATTTTAAGAAAGATCCCCAACTAAGAGATGCAGATGCAGAACTTATAGGATGTCTTCTTTTTCTCTGATTTCTCCTTTGGTTAAAAATACAAACATTCTTACATTTACTTTACTCAAGAGTAATCTAACAGTTTAGTTGACAATCAGTTAGCTGATAGTCTAGCTGAACTATGTCTTCTGCTCCTGCATTTAGACTACTTTTTTTTTTGGTCAAAAGTGATTGTTTTTTGCATGCTGTTTTGCTATTATCTCTTAAGAAGACATTTCTTTCATTATGGCTGGCAGAGGAGGTGGCCCTGGAATTTGTACAGCAGTGTTTGGAAACTAGAGGGCTTTATACTCTTTTGTCTTACATTTCTTTTTCCATCAATTGGGCTTAAAATGCATTTTTCTATAGATCTGTGGTGCACAGACCTGATATTATTGGAAGCAAACTGCCCTAAATACCTGCAATTGAAGCCTGGTATTTGTGGTGCTTTTGCATGTTGGATACTCACCTGACTCACCTTTTTCTTACAGAAAGCATTTCCTTGCAGGGAGCATGACATGTCCATGGTGCAGAGCTGATCTTGGCTCTTGTATGGCTTAGCAACACCATTCCTCTTCCTGGGAAGAGGAAAATGGCAGTAGGGAACAGGGAGCAGGGCTGAGCACCATGGTACTGCAGCCATCCAGGAGGGGGACCTGGGGGACACAGATCTTCCTCCTTTAGGGAGGAGAAGGAGGAGAAATTGCTGAGCCCAGCAAGGAAAGGGGTGAAAGCTGGAGAGGTTACTTGTCACTAATGGTTTTCTTTGCCTTTTCATTACACTCTGCTGTCTCMGCAAGGTTGGCGTCATGCTTCTTAGCCTTGTTTGGGTCTTCCCCTACACTGGGTCAATGTCATTTGAAGAAATGTAATCATTGGTTGCTCAAGTTTCCTGTTGCATCCCCCAAGGGATTGCCACATCTGTTGGAGCAAAGGTATGGAGCAGGACCACACTGAACCACACTATTAGATGAACAGGAATTCACTGTCTTTCATGCCAAAATGAACTGTAATACATTGCAGTACAGACTCATGTGTATAGTTAGTTGAACCCAGACTAACAGAACAAGCTCAGGATTCATGTGTGTATGTGGACAAGGCCATAGGATCTAATCAGGATACAGCTAAATAATAACATAAGTTGTTGTGAAGTTATATATTTATAAGTCACTCTCYCCTCTCAAAGAACCTCCAAAATGATATCTTGATAAAGAATTCCACATTTCATGGTATACCAAGAAAAGAACAAATCTAAGACTTAGTTGTGAAACAGTACATACATACTGTCATTTATTAGTTATAATAAGTATAATAAAAAGATTTGTGATAGATTTTTTCCTGAATACACATCGTTACATGAAGAATTGCAAACCACTTTATATATACACTACTTCCCCAAATCTATTTTACTTTCATTTTTTTCCAAATAGAAATTATCTTCTTAATGTATTTGCAAGCTCTGGTCTAGCTATTCTTTGATGTGCATACACTCCACGTTGGTTTGATAGACCTTTCATGTTTATTGATCAAAGTTAAAAGTGACTCTCCCAAAGTGAATGGAACTAATTGCTGGGGGAAAAAAAAAAGTTTAAATCTTCTCTCTTTATTAATTTCAGCTATCCAAAGCTTCCTAAAGCTTACTACTTTACCCCTCCTACTCTTTGCAGTAAAGAACATCTGATATGGCAATTTTCATAAAGTACAGATTATTGAAAAAATGCAGATGTGTTACAAGATAATAGCCCTTTCTAGCTAATTATTATTTTTTTWAATACATAACAGAATTACCTATTTTTTCACCTAACATAAGAAATGGAACTTTTAAAAGTTAGGATATGCAAAGCAGAAAACAACACGATCTTGAGTATACTTTATTGCTTGCAATATAGTGAGGTTTACAATATTGTGAAGTATAAGATACCAGATGTGTTTTATAACATGGGATTTCTTCTTCTARTTAGAGTCTTTATATGAGATGGTAGGGCATATCTGTGCATTTTAGTTAGATATTAAATATATACTTTCTGCTGTTAAAGTACTTACAAACAGCAGATTAATGAAAAAGAGACCTTTTCACAAATATTTCATATCTAAATTCAGACTTCTACAGGTAGCTACTCCCTGTTTCTACTCCTGCTGCATACCTAGATGGCTGAAGGGAATCATAAATCTGTTCAAGTCTTTCCTGACCCTTTCATGCTGAGTAAAAGAGCTGGAATAAGGTAAGGAAAATTTTAAAGACACAGATTTTGATACAGTGGATTAAAAAGTAGATGCTCATAAAGAAGGACACATCAGAAGTCTCTTCAACCCAAATCTGTACCAGGCAGGAATGGCTTAAAATCTCCTCTCCTTCAGCCTGGTCTTGGCTGGCCCCAGTAAGGGCATGTTGGGATTTTTAGGAATGCCTGGATTACTGATGATTTTTGTTTACTCTTACAAATATTCCTAAATAAATAATTATATTCCAAACGGAAGGCGGCAGTTGGAATACAGTTTATTGGGGCAAAGGTGGGGGTTTTCTCTCTGCCTTATCCCTGTGCCTTGAATTAATGAATGAAAAAAAGGAAGCAAAGCTATGAAGTGCATGCTGGCTAATTTATCTAATGCACTATTGGAATCCATGGATGAAGATATATGGCTCTTGAAAAAACATGCAAAATTTTCAGTATAAACTAAGCTAATATATACAAAATAGGATTATTGTGAGCTGCTTTGCTTCAGGAAGATGATAAGTGTTGTTTGGTTTCCCGGGGGTTCAGAGAGCTTTTCTGAATTTAATTGGAAATACTATTACATGTAATATGTAACAGAATACATATACACCCTCATTAATGGGCATGAATGAGGAAATACAAGTTTTTTAAATGTTTGGACTTAATCTAAGCAACTCACCTCAGATATGAAGGTCCAGAATGGAATAGATAACTTTATTGTAAAATGGCAGTAGTGTTTTTCTACATACATTTTTAAAATTTCCAGCATTTTCTACTAACATCTGATGATGATATTCTGGAAAATTTAGATAATCTGTCAAATATCTCTGAAATACAAATGCATTTTTCATGATGTTTACGGGGAAGAGTAAAAATACGTTGGCTTCACATTACCCAAGACTTGATCTTCATAGTTAGGAAGGCAGCAGAAGAAGAATCCCAAGCATATTTCCATAATAGCAGTGGTCCAGCCAAAGCCATACGCCCAGCTGAACATATTGACTCCTGTCATTTCAATCTCAGTCGAGAACTTTACAGGATAAATCACCAAGCCCATGATGGAGAACACAGCTGAAGAAACAGGAGAAAAAAAGAATTAAGGTAATATCTGGCCTCCATAACACTTATAGCTAAAACCATCCATAATTTGGAGGTTTTGAAAATGGACCTCCTATCCTGATGGACCTTATGTTAACTGGGAGTTAAGTACATATAGACACTAGGTCTGGGTGTAGAATCAACTGATAGATACATCAGTTCTGGTATGGATATGCTTGTATAAGTAAACTTTACCTCATATATTGTCTTACCAGCGACAAAAAGCAAGCCACCAATCCCTCTTATGAAGTTGAACCGGAGTGTATCAATGGCAAATGCTATAATGGCCAGAGCAAAGCAGATCACTAGAAGTATAAAGCCAACAAGGTATGTGGCAGCAGCAGCTCTTCCCCAGGCTGAAATCAAAAAGAAGATGTATTAGAAAGGAAAATTTTAAAAAATCCCTTACAGTGTTTCTGGCCTGCAGTGAAAGGCTAATTTTAAACAAATGTGAAAAGAAGGTTGACTCTAATAAAGCAAAGCATGCTAGCTTTCATGTATAATGTGAATATTTTTGTTTTGCAATAATTCATTCATAAAGTTCAGAATGCTTAAAAATTC
This sequence comes from Nothoprocta perdicaria, assembly GCF_003342845.1. Lineage (NCBI taxonomy): Eukaryota > Metazoa > Chordata > Aves > Tinamiformes > Tinamidae > Nothoprocta > Nothoprocta perdicaria. Next base: position 1,497,500 of record NW_020455777.1, on the reverse strand, counting down.
AAGTCTGACTTTTCATATAGAGTGAAATAGGACTTTCATGCAAGGTTCATGTTCAAGTTTTATCTCAACTAAGCACTGAGGTACAAAAAGTGACTATAAAAATGTATTGACGGGTACTTCAATAACAAATGTGATAACCTCATCAGATGCTACAAAACTAGAATAATTTTGCATTAACAGGAAGACTTGTCCCTGAAAATATTTAAGTTTTCCTTTAAAAAAAAAAAAAAAAAAGTATTCTTACAAGCCCTCAGGCATACAAATTTAAAAGTATGGTGATAATGCACTATGTCAATATCCAATGATTTCTTACTTACTAACTACTACTGTGTTTTGGATTATAGATCTGTAACCTAAATGGAGGAAAAGATYTGGAGGAAAAAAATTGGAGGAAAAGATCTGGCATCTACTCTGTAGGGAAATTTGATCTTTGCTTTTGATCCAAAGTCAGAACTGTTTTATTGTGACAACTTACTCAGGATATGACTACATCAATTTTCAAACTAAGTAACTCATGTTATGAGATGTTGGTGTTAAGCAAATGTGTTGGCATAGCAACTGCAAATATTATTATTTATTCAATATTTTAAGTCTTTAGGAGCAACTACTGCTCAAAGAGATCAAAGCATCTGCTCTCAGCCCAGTCTGACATTTTTTAAATTGTGTATGTAGATGTTTGCAGACTTCACCTCCTTGCCTACACTATGCATTTCTAAGGTGTTGGTTTCTAACCAACCCCATGCTGCATGCGTGCTGTAAATTATCACAGCCCAAATAACCTTGAGGATAATTATAAATACACTTAAATATAATGCACACCATTCAGTGAAAGTTCCTTCTGGAACTCCGTGATTTATGATTTCTGATATTTAATAACTTGTTAATTTATTTGCTTTAATGACCAGAGTGAAACCCCTCATTCTCTGTGGGACCAGACAGAGGCCTTGCTGGCCACGCTCTCCACGTTCACCCAGTCTGCACCACTTGGCATTTCTGCATGAGGAGTACACACTCCCAACTGAATGGACATCTTGGGACACACAAGTGGAGGGAAGTGTCTCTGTTCACTAAAAAGGGTTTTATTTATTCTACTTTCTCAGGCAGCCATCTTAGATTTCAGTGACCTACACATATGTTATTGCTTGCACACCTGGGCAGTTAATACCAGAAAGTCGGGTTCAGTCCTGCCGCTGTAACAGCCTGAGGCTCCCAAGGACAGTCCCCCACACAAGAGCATGCAGGCAGTAAACAGCCAAGTGTCCAGCTCTTCCTGTGCCAAACAGACATAAAAACCCTGCGGCCTCTGATGCTATAGTGTCCTTGATGGGTGACACCTCTGTGCTCACCTTCTCTTCCCTCAGGCCCCAAGGGACTCCAAGGCTGCTATTAGACTAGAGCAATAGGCACCAACTGCTAGCTCTCTTTTCCCTCCCATCAGCCCTTCAAAACCTTTCCCTTTTTGTTTACACTTCACTCACCTCCCCTTGATTTATGAACTTGCACCATTTCAACTATTTCACGGCAATTTCAGTTTTGTCATGTCCTTCTTCTCCCTTATCATAGAATCATAGAATCACAGAATCATAGAATGCTTAAGGCTGGAAGGGACCTCTACAGATCACCTAGTCCAACCCCTGTGCACATGCAGCATCACCTAGAGCATGTGGCACAGGGTTGTGTCCAAGCGGATTCTGAAGATCTCCAAGGAAGGAGACTTATGCCTCAAACCTACCGTCTACTCTAGGCCTTTTTCCCATCTACTCTTTCAGCCATATTGCCTATCCTATAAACAGCTGCCTGAGAAAGAGTCTGAAAAGAACAGCAAAGACAGGTGTTTAGCTCAGCTTGTGAGATACTTTTTAGTCTAAACTCTTCTTCATTTGAAACATCCACGAGGCTCGGAGGCGGAACACGTAATATGCTGGCAGCAGCCTAGGAGGCAGAGGGCCACCTCAGGCAGGCTACYGAAACAGGCAGTCAGAAGGATTTTCTCATACTGCCATAACTCAGTTTACCTAGTTTTAGTTGCTCCCATTCTCATAGCCTCTTTGCTATCCCATAAAACAGCAACAAATAAACAAAAAAGGACACCTGGGTGTAACCTGTCCCAAACTGGAGGTTCTGAGAAAGAGTAACCTCACTGCTCCCTGCTGCAAGATTTAACTTCTAGAAGAAGGCTGCAATCCAAAGGAAACCTGGATGTGATGTGTGGTATTAGGGGCACAGCTGGCTGGGGCAGCAGAAGTCTTGGGCCTGGCCTCCCTGACATGGGGATGTCCTTCCCTAAAGCAAATCCAGAAGGCAGCTGCTTGGCAGTGCTGGGACATAAACAAGACCTGGTGGTGTAACCTCAGCCACTGCCACCGTCACTGTGGCTGGCGCATTTTCCAAGAAGCGCTGATGACAGAATGGGTGGGAAGGTCACCTGGGCCAGGCCTTTGGAGAGCGCTGGGCAGTTGCATGTGGCAGGGACTGGCCCACACCGCCGTCTGTCCCCACTGCCAGGCTCACCCAGGTGTTTTTCCCTAAGTAGTGTTACAAGTGCTGTGACTGCATGAAAGCAGATTTGGGGCACTCCTAGCCCACGGGGCATTGAGCAGCAAGAAGAAACTTGCTGGCTGCAGGATGCTTGCATCTTTACAATGCTTAATCAGGTAACTGCCAACTTTGTGACTCACACGTCTACAAAAGAGAAAAAAAAGTTATCCCAGTTTTGGAAGAACACCAATACACAGCTCTAAATAAGACAAYTGGAGGCACAGAAGAGACACTTTTATATGAGGAACACTACCAAAAGCTCATCTGCCCTTTACAAAAAGTAGCAGTTTGCAGTAGCTAAGACCACAGAGCGCAAACATTTTACCTAAGATATAAGGCAGAAAAATCTTYGTGTAGAAATAATTGGAACCGTCTCTACATGCGAGACTTTTTTTTCCTTGTGGAAAACAGGAAGTTAGTGTCTTTTTTTAGTATAACTAATACACATTTTCTTTTATGCCCAAACTAGAAGAGTTAAGTTGACCATAAAAGACCTGTGGAAGAACAAATAGGTCCARGCGTTACAACTGCAAATGACTTCTGCATCTCCAAAGAGGGCTTTTCCAAGTCCTGACGCAAATACAGAGTCCTTGCGGCAGTGAGAAGCACCTCCCTTCCTAAGGGCTTTTTAACTAAATACAACAAAATGCTTTGTTAAAAAGTTTGTTTAAGAATAGATATTGTATTAGGAAATGCTTTATAATATATTTTTATGAGGCAATTAAATTGTGAGTAGCAAATCTGGTCCCAGTTTTTTTTTTTTTTATGTTACACTGATTTTTGCTTTAGCATTTAGTTAAAGCATAAATAATTTTAACTGCAAACTCTTTCTTTCCCTAAGAGTGTGAACTTCAGGCCAAAGAAATACCACAGATGTGACAAAAACTCAGTATACACTTGTCTATAGAGGGAACACAACTGAAAACTGAAAGGATTTAGTCCACCTGTCATAAAACCAAAAACAGAAACAAAAGGAGCAGCAGACTACTGGACATCAAGTTGAGCCTGTGAGAATATACAGCAATTTGCAAGATCTGTTTTCTCAGCCCCCTTAAATGCAGTGTTGCTTTGGCTATTTAATGTACTTGTTAAAAAAGAAAGGTGTGTTTACACTAGAATGTCCTCGAATACCAACAAGATCCTGCAACATTTACATGTCAACTCTGCTTCTTCCTTTTCTCACCTCTGCTATCAGCTAAAAGAATGCCAATGGGTATGTTAAAGGTTTGTAGCAAGCTATACACTGTCCTCCCTTCAAAACTCCTATCTGCCAATTTTCTGAGCAGTTTTGTCTGAAAACAAGGCAAGCAAAATGAATGCATATTTCTCTGCCCATCTCAAGGAGAGCAAGGACAATGCCTTTATTTGCAGAGATCTCTAAATAAAACAGAACTGATTTGTGAATGTGCAGACCATCCAAAGTCAACCTCATCAATGCATGACTCCTGGAAAATGAAAATAATGTCTGCCCACATATATACGTACACATATATACATACATACACATATATAGTGTGCCCACTATAGCACATCAGCATTTGACAAGACCCTGAGCTAATTTAGGTTCCAGAAGGAGTCTGTCCATGCCATGACACAGCTCATGGTAGCTTTTGAGCAGGATAATTAGGTGAGACAGAGCTTAATAATAATGCAGGTTTAATATTGTCCTGTTAAAGCTAACTTGCTTTAAAGATAGCATGATTCCCCCTTGTTTTGCTCCATCAACACATACTCTGAATACCCTGCTGCTGACTGCAGCCATATGAAAGCTGGTAGATTTTATAATAAAGATCCAGCACTGGGACTGTCTCCAAGTTCCTGCCTTCCTAGTCTTATTCCCTTTTACCTGTTCAGTTTTCAACACTGTGAGCACTATTTGTGCTTCAAACACAAGAAAACAAACTCACTTGCTCAGCAATAAGTTGAGTCAAAGCTCTGAGCAACCTGATATACTCTTTTCTCAGCCTGACTTATATTTAGTGTTCCAAACAGTAACTCCAAAAAAGAGCTGTAATGCACTGAAAATAGAGCGTGGAGTCCCCTCTCCCTACGATAAATGGACAGTTCTCTGTTTCTCGTGTACTTGCCTCAGTTCAAAACATGGGAAAACAGACATGTATGACATTCTCATGTCTTTCTTAACCTACAACCCTCAAAGCACACGGACTACGGAATTTCTTCTTTTGAGCTGCATTTTCTGAAAGGAACCCCAGGGTGCTCAGAAGTACTTCTGGTCTAATAGATAAGAATGTGCTTCTTCAAATTTTCCTCATAGCTTGCAACTAAATAATTCAACCCATACTGGAAAGAAAAGCTAATGAATTATTGTCCGCTTGGAGACATCAGCAATTTTCTATGTTCTTGCCAGCTCAACATTTTAACACATTAGCCGCTGGAGTGAACCGTTCAGCAAACTTAGGAAGGGTAGTTTTAACGCAGAAGAAACAAAAGGAACAGGTGAAAGAAAATGCAAAATTGCACTGAAAATGATTAATACTTCACTCAGTTATCCTTTCCATCACAAAGGGAAAGAAACAAAAGTCCCACAGTTCTAGCTCCGTTCTTAGTCATAGAGTAATTCTTGCAAGACCTTAAACCTGCCACAGCAGTGATTCATCTCTGTGTTGTCTTTAATGAGAATGTTTCTAGACTGAGTATGGAGAGCTCAACCTGTTTTATGCCGCTCTGATTAAAGGGAAAGAGCATTATTTTGGAAACAACCCTGAACTCACGCAACTTAAATTTCTCCACCTGATGTTCTTCATCAGGGTGTGGTGAACTCTGTAGAGCAGATACTTCACTTTGAAAAGGTACCATTTTGGCCATGTTTCATTCATTATTAACACTTCCAATCTTTTATTTTGTTTTGTTCTTCTAGAAAAAGTTTCCATGAGAAATGAACTTATCTGCAGAAAAAGGAGCTTTGAATTTGTGGTTGTTTTTAAAGTATGGTCCTGGGTTTATTGTCATAGGGAAAATAAATTAGACTGGCAGCATTTTTCCTAATTTATATCACCTGAGCTTGAATCTTAAGTCTAACRTGGATAATCCATCAAAGCTCAATTTAGCTGTGGGTTATGACCTCCTAGTGTATATGCAAGTCACTGTCATTCAGCTGTGGAACAGGATCTGTGTGAGTACCTTGGCCAGAATTTCCTACATTACATGTGTAACACTGGACAGTGCAAAATCTTTTCTTCTGAGAAACAGCAGTTCTGGAAGATGCAAATTGTGAGGAATTTCTGTGCTCCTTTTGAAGGCAAGTGAACATAAGTCTCTGCGTTTGCTGATCATTTGAGCTGACATTACAAAACTAGCGGTTTGTATACAGACAAAATAAATCAGAACCCATTTAAAGCAGCTTCTTATGAATAATCTGTATGTGAAGCCTAAAAGCTATTGACTGAAAATAATTTCAAAGGAAGACCATACAAATGAAGAAAATTGTATGTTATTCATGGATAATTTATGAACAGAATAAAATGAAGGGGGGAAATGGCATGATTGGATGTGTGTTATTATCCTTCTATCCTTCAATGTTATTTATGGTATCTCAATCATTCTTACAACAAATACACTTTCTGAAGGCTTCAATATCTTTCCCTCAGGAGGTCAATAGCGGATGTTTTTCTTGGGTTTGTGTAAATTTATGTTATTTGGAGCACAATACAAAACAAACATTTTTGATCCTGCCGTTAGGCATCTTTTTATGGTGGGGAAAAGAGGGGTAATTCTGCTTTCTTTCCCTTAGCATTGTTTCTTCAGAACTTATTGGCAGTTAGCATAGATTTTTCATGTCATAACAGAATATTATCTCACAGCATGAAGCTATTTTCGTGTGAGCAAGAACCAGCTTGTTAGCTTGTCACTACTTAAGAGACAGCAATGGAAGCAGAGAATGACCGATTTAGGGCTCACCATAAGATAATATCATTACAAAAGTTTCTCAGTGATTAATAGCAGATCTTAGGTAAAGGGGAAAGAATTAGGGTTTCCAATTACCCTATTGTAGAGTCTTTAAATTGCAGCACACAGGAAAAGAACTTTTATACATAGAACAGCTATCAGTAAAACCCTATATATATATGGACTGAAAACAGTGTGTCGACAGTGGTTTAACACTAGCATGATAGTTCAGTTTGGTTTGGAGGACTTTTTAAAATAGGTATTTCTCATTGAAAGCAAAGAGTCTCTAATTCCCTATCACCGACTTGAGTCACAAGCACGGGCAGGGAAATCCTGCATCCAAGGCTTTATATACTTTTGAAAGTCTTTTCTTTTACTGAGGTAAGCAATTTGGCCTTGGCAGTATTCTGACGTGAATTTGGAGGGAGGAGTAGTTACGTCTCAAGGGAGCGGTCCCGTTTCATCTCCTCGCAAGCCCCAGACGTGTACAAGCTTGACTTGGAAGCTGCCTGCCGCAAATCTCCTGTTAATAAGGGCTCCTCCTGATGCTTAGTTAGCACGAGGAAGGCAGAAATGGCAGAGTGTCGAGCTGTCATCAAAGGCAAGAGCAAGGGTGTAAGTTGGCTATTAAAAATAATATGCATATAGTGCCTCCAAATTAGAGTTTGGGTCATGAGAGAGTCAGGGAGTACCCCTATCTCACATTATCTTTAGAAGTTGCATACATTTAAAACATCTCAGAATAAAAGCTTAGTTTTATACACTTTGGTGCTATAACATTTTTCCTCCTATTTTTCATACTACTTTTTTTTTTTAATGAATCAGTCTGACTTTCATTTGGTTGTGTGGATGGCAGGAAGAAGGAAGATATTGATAAATCAGGCCATATATACACTGTTAGTTAGTCACCAAGTAGCACAATGCACTTGCTCCTTTACTAAGTCCCAAACTAAAGATGGATTTAAAAAATGTGTGAGCATGAATTAAACAGAATAGACTTCTATGATAATGCAGTCTATGAACTAGGGCTTTTAATCAAAACACCACAGTGGAACCTTTCCAAAAAGTTCTTTTTATGTTTTATTTTCCTAAGGCCATTTGAGGCTGAAGAACATTGCATTTGCATTTCATTTCCATATGTTCCAAGTATTGTTCTCCTCACTATTGATCTGCAATTTTCATGCTGTGAGCAGACTTTGTTCTGAAACCTTGCTGAAACTTGTTGTTTGCACAAGGGAGTTTCCTCTGACAGAGAGCAGCTGCAAGTCTGGATCTAGTTTTCCAATAGAAGCAAAATTTTACAAATTGAAAACCTCACAGGCCCTACTTAATCTTCTTGAAGAGAAAGACGGCTTTGGCAATACATCTTAAAAGTCTACATTGATGGCTGCTTATTGTTCACAGGTTTGTTAATGAACAAATGGGAACTGCACAGAAATTTCCTGTACTTGAGTCTAGATTTCTGAATAGTGTGCTTATTCAACATAACAGGTGACATAAAATATATTCAATTGCCAATTATCACCTCAGCCAAACTGTTTGTACCCTGAAGGATTAATAACTACCAGTTGAGGGAAGACAGAAAAAAATGAGTCATAACCTAAATTTTGACTGATAAGAGATCTTGTAAAAATACCTGACAAAGAAGAAACACAACATTATAAATTTCACTGACTCAATGTCTCCGAAGTTTCTTAGACCAATAAAAACTGTCAGTGAGAAGTGATACGGAAATGTAAAAAAAAAAAAATCGCTAAATTCTGAGAGTTATGTTTCTTTTCCCAAATAACTGCTTTCCTGCTTAAATAATTTGACTGTTTAGCCCTACTGTGGAATTCAAAATTGATTTCACAGCCCTTATCAGCATTCATACCAGAGAGTGACTGTTATAGTCCTGTTGTATTAAACTACCTTAATAAACCAGAGGAATATGTGAGATGAAGAGAAATGAAAATTAAGCAACAAATTGGAAGAAATCTTCAGAAGAGATGTCTCCTGTGTAGGAAAGGTTAGAGAGTTAACAGAATGGCATAATGTATACAGACCTAACGGTCCTGACAATGCAAGGCACTGGGGATCTTTACAAAGTCTTCAACACCACACAGAATCCCAGACTGGTTGAGGTTGGAAGGGACCTCTTGAGATCATCTAGTCCAACCTCCCTACCCCAGCAGGGACCCTGCTGGCACGGGAATGTGGCTGGGGGGTCACATTCACCAGTTTACATCTTTTAATGAGAGAGATGAGGACCCTCCATACGATTGCTATTTTTCCACCCCATTTAACTGCAATTATTAAAGGAGATGTTGGATAAGAAACAGGAGGATGCCATCTGTAATTGTTCTCTGTAGAGCTAATTACTGAAGAGCATAACCATTATTTAGAAAAAAGTCTGATTAAATAAATCTGCCAATAAACACATAAAAGGACAAACCCTAAAATTACAAGGGAAAACAAGTAATTGCAGAGGAATGGAAACTCCCGTACTAATTAAATGCTCTGAACTTGATTCCCGTCTCTTATACCTATATGGTGACAATGGAATCTTTCCTACTAGCAGGAGGAAAATCAAGTTTGTCCTTTTCTTTCTTTCTTGCATCAGATTTCCTTAAATATGGTGTTGCTGTGATATTTTCATTGCAATGTTTTAAAAGATTTAATTGAGTCTGTATTTTTTTAGCATTCTAAGATTAAGCTATTAAATTAATTCTGCAATCTTTTTTTTTTTTTTTTTTGCTGCCTAGTAATGTTACACTTTTAGGAGACCAATGACTTAGTAAATTATGTGCTCCTGTATACACTGTCATTAAAGCTAACAACAATCACTATGTGTGCATATATATAAATAAATAGATACATATATATATTTGAATACATGTATATGTAATTGTTTCATGTTCTGAATGCAGTATGAAGAGCACAAAGTTATTGTTTTCATCTTATTCTGTAGTTAGGGTAGCACACTGAATATAGAGATGGGCTCCGTTCACGGGCTTTCTGGGCTACCCAGCAATTGCCCTTGCCTTTGCTTCCTAGCTGTAAAGAAACTTTTCCAAACCTAGGCAAACGTTGCCAAACTTCGGAGGAAGTTGAGATGCAGAACATACACTTTAGGGAAAGTCTGCAGAAACATCCTTGTACCTTGCGCCAACCTCAGCCTCAGAAGCACAGTTACTAATTGCTCCGTGTTTATTCCTACATGCAGACACCCTTGGACTCGGAAGTGGAGTAGTGAAAGTCGCAATTGTCCTTCCAGGTCCTGATGAGAGAAGCTGTATTCCAGCCTGGCCCTCTGGAAGAATCCATGCATCATTCTGCTCACAGCTCTTGCTTGAACTAAATGGAAGTGAGGACTCCCCATGTCAAGGATTGGCTGCTGATGGGAAGGCAGGGGAAGGGAAAAACATCATATACAAGCAAGCAGTGGCAGTGAACCTCTGCGCTTGGGCTGTCCTGTGCCCCAGGCATTACGAGTCACTGGTCTGGCCAACAAAGTTAATTTTCCTGCAGAGCTGTAGGGTGGCAATCCTAGGCCACTATGCGCACCACCAATGAAAGTCCTTTCCTACTCTGTGATCTTTCCTAGCGTGGTTGTCTACCAAGCTGTTGTATCTTTAGCAGTGGATTTTTTATGAGTGATTTCATTCATGCACTTTCCCTCCACAATAAATAAATGGTGTTTCATCATAGCAACAGATTCCCTGTACCCAAAAGCCCAATATATATAAACCGGGATAAAATCTACTAATCAGTGAGGTGCTTATGAGACTAAAGTAGAATCTTTCTTTCCTTAAGAGGATAATACCTTTTGTACCATCCCTTTATTCACTTGTGCTTGAGCTCAATCATACTATACTGCCATCCTATCTTGTAATAGTGTATTAACATTTGTAGACAAAGTAAAACAGAACTAGCTAAAACATAGTAACCCATTATTTGCTTGGAAGAAAAGCTGCAGCAAGGTTTCCATGACAAAACTAAAAGTATTCCCAGATAAGAGATATGTCCATCTCTCCACGAATTTCGATACGCAATAAATTCTCTTAGGATAAGACCAATATTAAGTAGTATGATGTAAAAATAGCTGAATATCTGGATTCTCCCTGTTATGTGGGTATGCCTTGTGCTGATTTTTTCCCCAAGATTTCTATTTGCACAATAAAAATTAGCTCAATACTTGAGTCTAAACTTAGAGTTTTGAGCTTGCAGTGTATCAATGGAAGCATCTGCACACAGATGGCCTGAAGAGTCACATGGAACATGAGAGAGGACAAGGGTACTCATGGGTTTTCCATTTTATTGTTCACCACATTAGGACTAAAAACATAAACATAAATTCAGTCATTTTCCAATAACCAAGAACATACAAGCTTAAACATCTTCAAAGCCTGTAGTGGAATAAATTTCACACTGAAAAAAGTACACACTGTCAGACACTGTTCAGGAGAAGTCATATAATCAAAATTAATCAAGAAAAACAAAGGAGTGTTTTGCCAGCTTCAGAAAGGGATATAATCTATGCATTTTCTTTGCAAATTCAGCCCTTTCCCAGATGCGTTTTTACTGTGCTCATAATCTATTCATGAAGTCTTTCTAATGGCTCAAGCAAGTTAAAGACCTTCAAGCCGAAGATGTTTATTTTTTCCAAGTGGCATAACACTGCAGATTTCATTGCCATCCCTCATCCTAAACTCCATTCATTTCTCATAAGTATTCTAATGCATAAGATATTTTTTCCTATAAAGTTCTAAATACTGAGTTAAACAGGCTTGAAAAGCAAAAGACTTCTCCTCAAGTGCAGATGAGTTTCATATGGTTAGACATTGGAGAAAATAACAGCATAGAAACTATTTTTTCCACTTTCCACAGAGTTTAGAAACTTTTCAGAAGTTGAGAACTGTAGAATAACGGAGAGAAAGAAAGAGTTCACCACTCAGAAGTGTAAAATACTTCCATTTGTACTCTTGATCTTATGTCTCTGGGCTCATGAAGGTATGGAGTTACACTTTGTTTACTGTGTACTTTGTTATACTTGACCCAAGGGGAAGTTAAACATCCCACAAAGCATGAGGAAAAGAAGATCATCAGTAGTAGTCAGCATGGATTCACCAAGGAGAAGCTGTGTTTAACCAACCTGATTGCCCTTTATGATGGGATGACTGGCTGAATGGATAAGAAGAGAGCATTGGGTGTTGTCTTTGTTGACTGCAGCAAGGCTTTCAACACTGTCTCCCATAACATTCTTGTAAGAAAGCTCAAGAAGTGTGGGTTAGATGAGAGGACATTGGGTTGGACTGAAAACTATCCAGATGGCAGAGCTCAGAGGGCTCTGATAAGTGGTTCAGAGTATAGTTGGAGGCCTATGGAAGCCTGTGGCTAGTGGTGTGCCCTAGGAGTCAGTATGGGGCCCTAGGGCCCAGTGCTATTCAACTTATTTATAAATGGTTTCCATAATGGGACAGATAGCACCCTCGGCAAGTTTGCAGATGATACCAAGCTGGGTAGAATGGCTGACACACCAGAGGGCTGTGCTGCCCTTCAGAGGGACCTAGACAGGTTGGAGAGATGGGCAGAGAGGAACTTTATGAGGTTCAACAGGGACAAATGCAGGGCCCTGCATCTGGAAGGAATAACCCCAGGCACCAGTACAGATTAGGGGTTAACCTGCTGGAGAGCAGCTCCGCAGAGAGGGACCTGGGAGTCCTGGTTGACACCTAATTAACCATGTGGCAGCAATGCCCTCATGGCCAAGAAGGCCAATGGGATCCTGGCCTGCATGAGGAGGAGTGTTGCCAGCAGGTCAAGGGAAGGATCCTGCCCCTCTACTCAGCTCTGGTGAGGCCGCACCTGGAGTACTGTGTGCAGTTCTGGGCTCCCCAGTACATGGGATGTGGGATGTGGAACTTCTAGAGAGRGTCCAGCAATGAGCAAAAGAGATGTTGAAGGGTCTGGAGCATCTATCTTATGAGGAAAAACTAAGTGAGCTGGGCCTGTTTAGCCTAGAGAAGAGAAGCCTGAGAGGGGATCTGATCAACATGTACAAATACCTGAGGGTAGGGTACATAGTGGATAAGGCCAAAATCATCTTGGTAGCCAGTGACAGGACAAGGGGTAATGGGTACAAACTGATACACAGGAAGTTCCATCTCCATGTGAGGAAGAACTTTCCTGTGAGAGTGACAGAGCCCTGGCACAGGCTGCCCAGGGATGTTATGGAGCCTCCTCTGGAGATCTTCAAAACTTGCCTGGATGCCACCCTGTGCCATGTGCTCTAGGCATCCCTGCTGCAGCAGGAGCGTTGGACTAGATGATCTCTAGAGGTCCCTTCCAACCTCAACCAGTCTGCGATTCTGTGAAACTGAAACATAGGAAGTTTCATCTCCATAACAGGAAGAACTTCTTTACTGTGAAGGTAACAGAGCAGTGGCTGCCATGTGGAGTCTCCTTCTCTGGAGAGACTCAATACTCGCCTGGATGTGATCCTGTGCCACATGTCCTAGGTGACCCTACCTAAGCAGGGGAGTTGGACTAGATGATCTCTAGAGGTCCCTTCCAACCTCAACCATTTTTTGTGTAAGTACTTGTGTGAGATTTTCTGTGTATGATGCTGAATTCTTGTTTTCTATGACCTTTTTGAAGCAATGTGGATAAATGCAATCCTAGAAATAGTGCATATCTACCTGCATTTCATCAGTGGGACAGGTAGAGTCAGACTGGAAGGAAATCTCAGATGCAATAAGTGGGATGCAGTAATGTGGTCTATCCTTTTGGATGGAATCCAAAACTAGTATCAGGCACCTGGATTGAGTGTAAGGCAAGATAGGAGCCCTGGAAGAAAAAAAGAAAGCAACCCTGCATCTGTTGACCAAGGTCAGAATAATAAGAAATATAGAGGATAGGGCTGGGTCTGAATGCATTCCCCTTCAAGAGATAAGGACCTGAGGTAAGTCTGCCTAGAAAGCACCTCTATATTCCCAGGGCCCACAGCTCAGAGTCCTCTCCTCAGAGATAGGAAGGTGTCAGGACAGACATTCACTCATCCAAAAAACAGTTTATAAATCCTCATTCCTCTTCCACCTTTCTTAAAAGTAAGAAAGAAGTAGAGAAAATAGTGTTTCCTGCAACCTCCATTGCTGACTACCTTAAGGTAAAACTTTAGTGTTGGTGTACTCACTTAAAAAGAAAGGGACCCAAGTTTTGACTGGCCTGAGGCCCTCTTCCAGATCTTCCTGCAGCAAGTCCTAACCTCAGCCAATAGGTGGGAAAGTCACAAAGTCAGAAGGAACCCCAAGAACAGACACAAGAGGAACCCCACTCTGCAGCATAGAGCTGCATAGAGCAGCATAGAGCTGCCCTACATGGGTGTCAGATGTACTGGGGAAGGGGGACCCACATATACAAGGCTGTAAAGTAGCAAGGCTATGACATGATTTTGCACCATGCTGGTCAGGTCTACAGGCCTCTTATGTCTATGGTTATCCATGCTTGCAGTGGCTTTGATTTCCATTGTGAAGGAATAAAATCTAGCAGAGACAGAAGCCTGACAATGTAATCCACAGTCACTTGGATATTTCCCATCACATATTCTCCCACTAGCCAAATGACTCAAATCAGTCTCAGACATATTTTTGACTTTTCTGCCTAGGAATTTTGTCCAGAAGGATTTTGAGGATTTTCTAAGAATTTATGGATTTCGAATAAACCTGAAGAGGAAGTGAGTGAGTACTGTAGTCATGCAACACGTGAACAGTATTTCTGATGGTTTCAGAAATATCAGATGACTCTCTGGTGGATGCAACTAGAGAAATATTCTGCATGTGTGTATTAAACCTAACATCTTAGAAATGCTGGATACACTGTGCCTGTGAGCTGTGGTGACTCCATATGGGGGATAGTTCTGAAAGATAATTACCCAAGTTTGTTCCTCCCTGCTTTTGTCCTTAGAGGGTATCTAGTGGGAAATTATGTATGTGATTGTAGAATTTGAGTGCATAAGAGTGAGGCAGGATAAGGAAGGCAAGGAGATGCTGAATAAACGTGGAGGATCTGGAAGCATTTGTATTATCAATAGAACTATGGTGAAACTTCTAAAGATTTTGTGCCCACGTAACACAGGTTTTCATAATGCTAATAGTGCATCAACCAGAGATCAGGAGGAGGACTCACTTCTCATTAATGGAAGCCTTTTTCTAATCCAAACCAGAGAATGTCCCAGTCTTCTGGTCACTAAAGATTTCCAGCATGTCTATGTGGCTCTTTTATTCAGAGATGTTTCCAGAACTGTCAATTCTCCAGCACTCTGGGCAAGACAGGGCCTACCTCTTACTCTCTGCCCCCAGTACAGTATGCATTTGCAGCTCAGCATCACAGTCTTTCTCCTGCTCTCCAACTCCACATCCTAGATGCAGCAAATTGGGATGATCTATATCCAGCCAAATTGCTGACATAGGAGCTGTAAGGGTAAGACTGGACATGATGCTGAAAGAGGCCAGCCTTATCCTAGGGACGTAGACTCAAAGGGGCCTGCTACAATCATCTTCATTGATGATTTTGAAAAGTGGTAGTAAATTGTCCCTGAGCTTGTATCTGCAATTGTTTATATATTCATTTCATACAAGTGCAATTGAGATTCCAACCCTTAGAAAAGATGCTCTTCCCTTATAATTTGAATTAGCATTATCATAAATCAGAAGAACGCTTGAACTTCCCTCCTGGCTCAAACTAACAGTTCCATCTCTCTCAATAACTTCTTTCAAAGAGTGGTCAATATCAGATGTTTAGAAAAATACTGAGTAACAGGGCACAGTTAGAGTGGATCCTTCTCTTGTCCTACCTTCCCAGATGCAGCAGTCTAAACTTTTTCAAGCAGAAAGTTACATCTGAGCCAACATGTTTAACAGCACATTTAACCAACATTCAATATAAAAAAAATGTTTTCTTCTTTTCAAAGTTCGTTTCATAATCACAAGATGTTTCTTTCACACGGCCCACCTGCCAGAGCAGTTTCAGAGCAGCATTCTGCAATCTGAAACTCCCTGAGGATATATTCATATCGCTTTACCTCCCAGTTTCCCACTGGCACTCAGAAACAACTTATCACACTAATGCTAAGTTTATGGATGCAGCTTGCTATTTGGACATTTGTTCAGCAACAGCAATTAAGTTTTGGACAGCAGTGATTACTGAGAAAAGGTTTACTCGTTTCTTCTGAAAGAGAAAGTAAATCTAATGCTACATTTTCTGCATTGGTACATTGCCATGTGTGCTTTCTCTACCACAAATGTAACACAACCTATCTCCTAAATCACTACATTCGTATTTTAATAGGGTGAGGGTACTTTTCTTCTTCCTGCTTTTTCTCAAAAACCTTGATAAATTTCAGTGAGGATCCCTATTTTTTGCAGAACGTCTTATATAAAACTCAGATACTAACAGACAGATATGGGAGGGCTGAGAGGGCATTAGTTCAGAGATACAACTTCTTCAGAGCCTGCACTGCTCCCCCCCCAACCCTTGCAGATTCTTACCGTAACCCATGAGGGACTCGCACATCCATTCTCCACCTGCAGCTCTCCGGCAGCTCTCCCATAACGAGGCCCGCTGCACGTAGGGCAAGGTCTGCGATTCCAACCAGCCCCTACCCGCTAGCGCGATGATACCAAAGATGACGCCTATGCCCAGGAGCAGAGGTAGGATCCATCTGCAGCGAGTGTAGTCGAGGCCGTACTTGACCATCTTCTGCGGCAGCCAGCAGGTTCACGGGGGGACGCTTGGGTGAGAAGAGCTGCTACTGAATCAGAGACACAAAGCAGAGGGTGTTTTTGCAAAGCTCCTTAAAAGTGAGTGTGTGTATGCATGAGCCGGTGTGCGTGTGTTTGGGAAAGGCTTTTTAATGAGGACAGACACAGGAGGGAAGGAGCTCCGCCTAGATTCAAATGAGTAAGAGCTGCAACTGGGTAATAACCAGTAGAGCTGGGGAGAAGTTGCATGTTGGGCTTATCTGTTAGATTCTCTCTTCTCTGCTGACTAGGTAACAAGTGAGGTGTTATTTACTCTCTGAGTTTAACATTTTCCTTCTTCCACTCCCCATCAGAAGAACCATCTCACAGCAGCTGGGTTTATAATTTTGCATCGTAAGGGGTTTGCATTATAGCATAAGACCACCTAGGAAGCTATTTGCATTATAAGTCTTTGCATTAGTGGCCAGTTGTTTCCAAAACGTGCCATGTGGAGTTTGAAAGTTGCCTTTCTTGAACCCTATTCTTAAATAAAATGGCATCTTATATATAATAATAATAATAAAAAAAAAATCCTCTAGCTGCTATTAAGACAATAAAGAATATGTCTCCCCTTTTTGGATAGAGCTGCAGGCAAAAAGAATCCCTACAAATTATTGTTAAAAATGTAGCATTGTCTGCGTATAGCCTTTGTGAGAGAACAGAAACTGAGCCTCAATTTGACTGTGCTGTAGGAACTCGCCCTGCATGTGAATGTGGCTACATATACCCTGCTCAGGGCCTGTCTGAGCCTGCCCGCCATGCGCTGTGAAGCGCAGCTGAGACTACCACAATCTCCAGGGAATCCGTGCTGCAGAGTGCTGGGCAGGTTTTTCTATCAGTCAACTCAGGAGCAGTATGGCATGTTTATAGCACTCCACCTTTGAACTAATATGTGCTTCAACTTGGTATTTTGGTGTCTTTACATCTGGAAGCAGCTGGAAGACTTGCAGAGCGAAGCTGGCTTCTGTAAATCAAGATTAGGCACAGAGGGAGCCAAATATTCTTTGCTCCCAGAGTAGATTTTGTCAGGCAGGCCTGTCTCCAAGTGTGAACCCCATCTAGTCTCAGAGGTTTGCTGCTCTATTATAGTTTTCATGGTGAAATGTGACATCCATACTGAATCGCAAACTCTAGAACATTTTACTGAATTAATATTCATAAATGAATAACAAACTAAAATACAAAATAATTAATACAATGCGCAGTGGAGTGCATGAACAGCTCTTGAGCTTGCCTAGACCCAGACTTAAACAGCCACACCAACAGACTGCAGCACCGTGAAGAGCTGTTAGCTCAGCCATAAAAGCAATCCAGACGGGTTCATGTGGCAACTGTGACTCATTTCTGGAAGGAAGCCTGGAAGGAAATTAGCTTTGGCCTGGCTATTTTGTCTCCCATTCTCTAGCCAGTGTCATTTTGCTAGTTCAAGGAGGCTGGTACCTGGTCCCCTGCAGTATRGACAAAGGCTTGAAGTTGTCAGAGATTCTTCAGGACTGGTTGATAAGTCTCTGTTATAGCTAGACACATTTTTACACATTTGACCCCTGAGTTTGAATGTCTCTTAAAGCAAGAGCCAACTATGAAGAAGCACCAGCCGCCTTTTGGAAATGGAAATAAGGGTCTGCCTGAAGAAAAACAAAGCAATTTTTTTTTTTGTAAAGGGAACCACCTTTTCTTTAGGATATTATATATTCTCCCTTGTAGTCCACATTTGTATGCAAATATTTGTAAGCAAATATTGTTTGAAAGCTCACCCTTATTACCTGAATATATCTGCAACCTGCTCAAGTCTGTTTGTAAATACACTTTTTGTTTTCATTGCTGGGCTGGGCATAGTAAAATTAAAAAAAAAAAAAAAGAGAGAGAAATTAAAGATTTGAATTTGCATACTAGCTACTGGAAGAAGGCTTCCAGAACACTAATGCCTGTCTTCTTAGGTTGGCAGTAGGGTATAGCCCATGCTTAGCTGTCTATATCCAGTCTCTTGCCAAGTTTCAAACCTTCAAGAACACTTGCAGATTTATAAAGACTCATTTTTTTCCCTCAGATAAAATAGCCAAATCAAACTAAAGCAATTATGTTAGATGAAATCCAAGATAAATTCAAGCACTGTCAGGTATTTAAGAGCCAATGCATGTCGAAGAATAAGAATGTTCTCCCTTTTTTTGTCTGAATGCTCATCCATATTTTAGGTTAATATTTATGATTGAAGGATTTGTCATCAGTTTTTATGGTAACTCAGTAAGCACATGAAAAGAATGTCTTTAGATACTGAAAGTGTTCATATGGTAATTCAAGATGCCATTCACTGGCTGCTGAGCTCAGAGAAGAATTTTCACTGGGTTTTAAGGTTTTTAGACGTAGGCTTGGCTTCCAAACCCTACTCTTCATGCTTTTTTTNTTTTTTTTTTTTTTTTTTTTTTTTTTTTTTTGTAAACATTCATATGTATGTGACAAGTACATAATAAATTAACAAAATAAGTTAAGACACTTATTTTTTTCAGCAAGGTTACAGTTCCAAACCAGAAGATTATTATAATAGCTTATTTTAACACTAAGTTCTGAAACATGAGGCTGCAGTCACCATTTTTATTTATGTGAGCAATTCAAGGCTGCAYTGGGAAAACACAAAAGAAGAGTCTGTGTATGCATGTACATGGACTTCATTTTCAACTAGTTTTTGTTACCAGACGTATTTTCCTCAGGAGGAGTTCTATGCTGAAAGAAAAAAGAAGTTTTAATCCACAGTTACTTACCTACTGATATGCCACAGAAGGGTAACTGGTTTGGCCTTCCTTCTATCCCACAGAAAAATGGCTAAAATAAAAGATGTCCTGTAAAACAATCCTTCAGTTCCCAGATGAGATGGGTTTTGGTGATCTAGTACTGGTTTGGGTGATCTGAGACATCCTGGTGTATCTGTCAGGAGTACAAACTCTTTTGCAATGCATTTCCTTTGTCTTCAGCTTTTCTTGAGAAGTTCATTGAGAAAACCAAAGCTCCCATACAGACTTGGAGCCAAGAGGACAGACTGAAGCAGCAAAGGCCTGTGGACCAGGGCTAGATTGGCATGACTCAGACTGTKGCACTGCTCTGTGGTATAAGTGATCTACATGAGAAATGTCCTTTAGAGACCCAGAAGTAGGAGGCACAGAGTAGTCCCCACCAAAACATGGGTTGGCTCCTAGTCCAAGAGATGGAGCAGACATCCGCATGCAGCTCAGCCTGGATTGTGGGATTGGGCAGCTGTGACCATATAGTAAATATATTTATGTATGACCAAACCAGATAGCCCTAGTGTTCAGCTGCTAGGGTGATATTTTTCTTAGCTCTTTGACTGGGCATATAGCCACACAAAGAACATTATATGAGTTTCTATGAAATAGTATATAAAAAGTTTATATACAGACACTTTTTTCACTTTGAGATTTACCAGCCAAAGTAGTTTTTTACTGAGACCAAAATTTTATGTGGAAATTACCAATTTGACATGTTTAATATGTAATTTTTTTTGGAAGAAAGCTGAAATGAAAATTGTGCCCTATCAATATTTTCATATTTTATTACCTTGATAAAAAATGCCAGTTACAGCTTTCCTGAGTTTTGTTTTGCAAGTTTTGATTTTCCATTGCAAATTAGAACAGAAATTCTTTGGAAGTACATCATTGATCATAGAATAGAATCATAGAATGCCGAAGGTTGGAAGGGA
>NW_020455777.1:1442069-1476263 GCF_003342845.1 Nothoprocta perdicaria | reverse complement strand
TTTCTTCCAGTCCTCCGGCACCTCCCCCGTTCTCCAGGACCTTCCAAAGATGATGGCGAGCGGGTCTGAATTCTGTTGATCTGAATTCTGTTTTCATAATTTTTGCTTCTTTCTTACTAATATCAAGAGAGTTTAAAAATAGGCTCACTTCTGAAAAGGGGTTGTAGTAGCTGCATGTTAGCTCCTAAGCGTATGCCTGCAATTATGTTCAAGATTACGACACCTGACTAATGTACGTAATTCATAATATTTTTCCAAGCCAGCACAACTGAGGACTGAGGTTAGCTGCGTTCTAATTTTCCACTTACACCAATCACAAAAATGTTTTCAAGTCCCAATTGTTGATTCATACTCACACAGATGATAGTTGAAGAGAATTAATGACATCAGTTTTACATTCCTGATGGTGTAAGTAAAGGTCTAGTTACAAACAGGCTGGGCAATTCACAATGACCAGTGCAAAGCAGTAACGTGGGTCTCAAATTTTTGAGACAGTTTCTAATTCCAGTTTTGCCCAGTGTAAACTTGAGAACACTGGTTCTGGAAGTAAGTGTGATAGAAAAACTCCAGAAGTGACAGTCTTGGTCATTTTGAGAATAGATGTCCATTTTAAGCATTGAGCTAAGTGGCAGGGATAGCACCCTGGTAGCATTTCTGGTGGCTTGGCAGTAGATCTGATTCCAGTTCTGCAATAAACTTCTTCTGTGACCTGGACTCAGTAGTTTAAATCCAAAAGTAYTGATTCCCAACTTTCACTCCAGAAGCAACTATACTAAACAAATTACTTGCTACAGGAAACAACCCATCTTATTTGCCTTGTAAGACTGAGCTATACAAGCAGCATTTCAATACCCTTACAAAAATGCCAGGAGTTTCTCAAGCAACGTTAGTCATAAATCATGATTTTGGCACCACATTTAGGATACCTGTGCATCCATAAAATTGAACTACCTATTTTTTTAAAATGGTCCAAAGAGTCAAGATAGAAAAAGTACTACAGTGCTGTTGCTCACTCTTATTTGAGCAGAGCAACAGAAACTTTTCCCTTAAAGTCCTGAAAGCCACAGGGGGTTCCTGCAAGGAGCTCCAGTAGCTATCAGGGCACAGGTCACAGGCAGAGAAAAGATGGGGAAACTTTGAAGTGAAGAAATGAGACCTCTTCAAAGGCCAGTTGCAGTTCAGTAGCAGCTTTCAGGACTCCAGTTTTGCATGTGAGTTCCAATTGCAACCTATTTAAGAGCTGGGCCTTCTTGACTATGCTGTTTTCAGCTGTGCTTCCCAGGCTTATGAATATTTAATAGTTTTTAAATACTTCCATATTCACAAAGGTTTCTGTGGAAAATAGTTGTGTGTTGCATGCATTACATTAAAGAAATAGAATACTCATGCTAATTCACCTGATAAATACTATCCAATCCTGCAAAAACTTGCCCATGAGAAATAGCATTCATGGAAATGTTTATATTTTAAGCTGGTAGTGATAAAGTACTTAGAAAGTTCTAGTTCTAGTCTATTTTCCACTATGCCTGCATTTATTATAAATTCAGCCCTATTCAATTCTAGTATTCAAAAATCTTAATAAAAACCCTTTGGTTATTTTTGGAATTCTCGAGTCATTTAAATATTATCTTAGACAACCACAGTTTGAGGTGTTGGATTTTTGCCAAGATGTCTAGCTGCATTGCTGGAGTGGCTTGTCCCATACCCTCGAATGTCAGGAAACCCTAGACAAAAGCTGCTTACTGAGCTGATGCTGACCTGCATTGGACTTACTTACAAATATGCTGTACTTATCCAGCAAATCCAATACACTCTTGGCCAAACAGCTACACAGACATTCAATGCAGAGCTAATCTCTGCTGCATCTGTGACATAAGACTGAATATCCCAGGTACTGTGGATTCCTTGCACATGCATTTCACATCTCTGCATGTACTTGTCACAGGTCTTTTGGCCCAAAACTGGTGCTCCTAGTTTTGGGGAATATATCCTTCAGATCTAATTTGACTTTGCTTTATTTTGCTTGGGAGTACCAATGCYCAGGTTTACTTTTGTCATCTATGTTAAAATCTGTGCAGCTTTATCTATTGACACTGAAAATCCCATCTTTAGAGGGGGCTGTTCTTGTATTACCAGCAAACTCCATTGGTCTGAATTGTTGCCCCATTACCCCAGCTGTCTTGGCTGTTGTGGATATCCTAAGCATTTTTGTTCCCATTGATCTGTGTGCTTAGTTCATCATAAATTCATAAACCCCCAATTATCTCAACAACTCCTTTTAAATTTTGTAACCTTTTGTTTATTGTGTGCATTTTTATTCCTGTAGTGCTTATTATCACAACATGCACCCCTAAAAAGCCATCTTGAATTATCCCGGCTTCACTGTTGTGTTTTACCTATGCATACTGACAGCAAAGGTCCTTACAGTAAAGGTCAGGTGAGTATTTGTAAGAGTTCTACCTCAACAAAGAATTGTCTGAGAAAGGAGTCATGTCCTACATCAACTAAGAATGCAAAAGCGCAGKGAGGTGTGGCAGCTCTTCCCCTTATCCGTAAGATTTAATCATTACAGTCATCCCATTCAGGTTGGTTAGCCTTTTTTAACTTCCAGTCATACAAGTTGCTGAGTGCTCTTAATTCACCCTAAAGTGAGCCAAGTATGCTCACACTCTTCTGAACTGCTCTGCCTTTTCCTGAGTTACAGAACAAGCAGGAAACTTAAAGCCTGGACTTTTTCTTTTTTCTTTTTTTTTTTTTTTTTTTTTTTTTTTTTTTTTTTTTTGCTGTAGTTTCTCAGTAGACTTTGGTGAGCCCTGAATAAAGCTGTAACTGACTATAGACTGGTAGGTAAGCAAAAATACATGTTCTGTCTATTAAAAAGTGGGTGTTATACAAGCTTTCTGATTCTCCTTAATTAATTTTAGGAAAATCTAAAACATACCAAAATATTTACCTTACTAATCCACTTAAAATATAAAAATGATTGGGGAAAAAAATCCAAATGAACAGCCAGAATCCATCTAGGTAACTTCATTTTAAAAGTAAGACATTTAAGGTAGAGATCAGCTCAAAAGATCAGGAGAAAGGTGAGCTTGTCCTTCCAGAGCTAGAAACCAGCAGCAGACTGGTTTAAATGTTTTAAAGCAGCAGTGGATGGCAGGAGATTTGCTCTCTAAATAACTGTTCAAGATGAACAATACTACCAGTATAGAACTACATGTTGGCCAGATAAAAACTGAGGTTAGACATTGGAAAGTATCTGATCATTGGAGAAGTGTGGTCTTCTACTAAGAGTAGCAGGTGAATATTCATCTTTTTGCCCCTAGCAAAAAGGCTTAATTGGTATACAAAAGTAGCTATTTGACATAATCCTGTAAAAAAGGAGAGACTTCCCACATCTGTGATCACCTGTGGCCTTCATGTATTTAAAACATTGAGAGTTCCCTCTAAGATTGTGTATTAAAAAGGTTTTGGCTTAATGAAGAACCTGTCTAGGTCATGCACTTCTGATAAAAGGATACCGAAGTGTCCTCAAACTTGTACAACTGGTAAAAGATACTGTTGCTGCCCTAGATGTGTAAATTTTTTAACTCCATTTTATTAACCTGCTAGTTCATAGACTGAAGTTCACCTTAACAGAAGAATGGCTGTTTACTTGATTTTATGAAATGAATTGATGCACCACAAACACCAAGTTTCTTCAACTGTTAATTAAAACAGCTTTAATTAAGCCACCATATTTGAAAGGAGTGCCACAGACATTAGCATTACTTGAGACTAATTAATGACTATTTGCAATAGCTTTCTCCCGAATATCTTAATTGTGTAACATGATGGTTATGCTTCTACCCCTCCCAGTATATTCAGAACCAAGTTTATTTTACATTTATGCTTTTTGCTGAGTTATGCTTATAAAAAAAAAAACATACAAAAGACTTAACTTATGCTAAACACTACTATCATACCATCCTTATTTGTATTGGGAAGGATGCCCTTTTTTTTGGTCTCCTGTCCTGCTCAGTTTATTTGTGCAAGGATTTTTACAGAGTTGGAATTCTCTTCTGTGTTTTGAATTCATTAGAAAGTTAGGTACTAACATTACTCATAATACAAATAGGTATTATCAGTATTAGTATTCCCAGCAATTGAGTACTGTACAAAAAAAAAAAAAAAAATCACAGAATTCTCTTTTTCAGTAAGAATCATAAATACAGTTGATTGCATATGCCATTATGTAGCTTGTAACATAGCTTTGAAGTCTACAGGGTTTTATGCTTGGTAAAATCAGAAACTACAGGCCTGGGGTGTAGCTTGAGAAGTCACCTCACCTTCCCAAATTAGGATCACATACAATATACAGCATTACCAATTTAGAAAAGGTGTTACAAAACAAAGATATACAACATATAATACAAAACATATTTGGCATTGAAGAAGTTTAGTCCAGAAGTACTTTAGCTTTACAGTATGCTGGTTAATGCTTCATTAAGTTTTATTTTGTACATATGCATAAGCATATATACCCACCCACTTACTCTCTCTGATGTATTGGCTCTGGCAGAGTAAGTTCCTAACTGCTTGTTACACAGTGTAACAGCCTAATTGCAATAGCTAGTGGAAAAATATATGTTAATTTTATTTTCCTCTTGCTTCAAATGGTTAATAGTCAACAATAGTCTAGTAACAGGAATGAGAAGTCATTCCTAGGCAGCTTGTGTCTGTAATACACTCGAGTAAAGTTCCTTTCTTGGGATTGACTTTGGTGGAAGAAAAAGCATGCTTTGGTGTATTTCTTCTGGTTCCATTTCATGCAGTTTTGTCAGGGGTGAAATAATAAAACAAAATAACTTGTAGGTCCCCCAAACAAGTTATTTAAAATCTTTCCTCTTCCTTTCTRTACTTGAAATACCACATCTTTATTTGTAAGTAAATGTCAAATGTTTAAATAAATTAAGAATGACTTAGTTAGGAGGGGAAGGAGCCGGTAACCTACCCAAACAGAACTGACATGAAAATATGTAAATAATACTTTAGGTAAGAGCTTTTTGCTTAAAGAGTCCAATGTTTTCACTAATTCATTACCAGTTCTGGAAAGAAGTCATTTGGAGAAATAAGGTGTTTTTTTTCAGTCTCTCACAATTACATCAAGATTTACAGCAGAGGAGTTCTGTTGCTTTGAGGGTTGAATGTACTTGGATTTATTCTTTCAATTTAAGTATGGTGCTCTCTCTGGGGAAGAGTAGTAGTAGGTAGGCTTGATGTTTCCCAGGACTTCATCTTCCCAGTTGGGGAGGCAGCAGAAGAAGAAAGCACAGCCAATTACAACAACAGTGCTGGCCCAACCGAAACCGTAGGCCCAGCTGAACATATTATCTCCTGTCAAAGGAATTTCTTCTGTGAATTTCACTGGGTAGATGACCAAGCCTATGATCTGGAATGCAGCTAAAGGGTAAAGAGAAAGAAAGAAAAACATGAGTAAATGACAACGAATTGTACTGCTTTTCCCMCTAAAAGCATATTTGAAGGTAATTGCATTGCCTGTTTTAAAGATTAGCTCCAGTCTCACAGTCAAATCTGCATTCTTGCAGAGATACGTGACTTCTGGTAGAGGCAGATCCCCACACCTATCTGATTGCAGCAGCCAAGGCTGACGTGGTCCATTTTCTATGGTGCTCATCTGCATGTCAAAACCAGCCCTACAGATGTGCGCTGTGATCTTTGTGGAGCCAGGCACCTCTCACCTGTAGTGCTGCCCCAGAGCTGCTCCACCCCTTAGGAAGGTGGGAAGCACCTGTGGCTCTTAGCTCCAAAGTGTTCATATATGACATGCAGGGTCAAAGATGCTGGTTACCCTCATATACTGCTGTCCTAGTTGACAGAGGCCACTGGAACTCCTCTCAGAGCGTAAAAACAGATCATAAACCAGGCAAAGACAGTTTATTTCATGAGGAGGGTCCATCTAAGATGTCTTTCTGCTGGTGCCTGTTTTATATATTGAAAAAGTCTAGTCTTTGTACCCAGCCTTACCGACAACGAAGAGCAAGCCTCCAATTCCTCGCACAAAGTTGAAGCGCAGGATTTCCACCGAGAAGGCTATGACAGCCAGGGCAAAACAGATGACCAGGATCACAAAGCCGACGAGGTACGTGGCAGCTGCTGCTCTCCCCCATCCTTGGGAAGAAAACCAGAAAGATGTTATACACAGCACTGCGCTGAACTCCAGGTCACTGTAGGTCTTTTGTTTCCTGTAATTATTTCTTTGTTGAAAGCATTTGCTGTAAAAAAGATGTCTTATGCCAAAGCAACAGTGGATATCTTCAAAGTGCACAGCGGCACAGCAGAGAGGTACCAAGGTAGAGGGTGCAGCCCAGAATTCTTTTCCCAGTAATCTGTCCTACTGAAAAAAGGAATATAGTGGTAAAACAGATAACACGTTCAAAATAAATATCTATAAGCTGCCTGGATCCAGCAGCAGATAGGGCACATTCTCTCAGAAAGTATTTTATCACTATGATTTATGTTTGCCATATAAATTTACAAAACCACTTCCATACAGTACAAAGCATGAGAGATGACATGAGGGCACCATCATGAGTGATCATGTCTATAAAATGATAATGCCATCAGCACGGGACTTCGTGTCTGTTTGTTTATGACAAGAACAAAGCATGTGAAGTAAAAAATACTGAGACCAGAAAGAATTTTATCTGAAATAGCTGAGGTCAGATAACAAAGATAAAGAGAACACTTGGAGAGAAATACCTATTCACAGGCTGAAAAGACTCAAAAACAGCTAAAATGTAGTGGGTGGAGGAGGAAACAGAGGCAGGATCAGAGGCAAAGCAGGATCAGAGGCCAAGTGGAAGAGTCTTTTCTGAAGCATTTCTTTGATATTCAATAGGTCAGGGTAATGCACAGACATTTAGATTCAAGTAACAGCWCCAAGTAAGTGAAGGCTAAAGAGGCCCAGACATTAAGAAACCGACCTCGCCCCAGCAGAGCAGCAGTGGGTGTTCAGAGCTCATTTATCACAGCCAGGGCCAGGGGAGCAACAAAAGGAAAAATCCTTGATAAAAAAAATAGAATTCCCATTTTACAGTAACATAGGCATGTGGAAAGGCAGGCATTATGGCTAGACCTTACTCTCTTTAGCAAATATTTACCAGTTCAGGGGAGCACACTGCAAACAACAAGAAAAGCCCTGAAGGCAGGATCCTCACCCACAGGGGCTGAACTGTAGGAACAACCAGCACTTTGGTTTCAGAAAGCTGTCATCACGACTTACTTTCCATATCTCCCTAAAAAGGGTTTCTACCTTCACACATCAGACATAAGTAGGGCCAGATCCGGAGCTCCCTCTAATGTAGAAATTGAACTAAGTCAGGAGATTTATAACAAATTGCCCATTCCAACAAAGCCGAAGTAATTCTGGGAACATTTTGCTTTAAAGGTAGCCTCTGTCCAAGAAGTTCTTTGTGAGAAAAAGAATAAGTTTTTTAGAAGACCCCTCTGCYTTAAGCAGTGTATCTACTAGTTACATAAATGGAAATAGTAATTTGAGCCAGAGTGCAAGTATCTCAGACACCCTTCTATACATATCTGTGAAAGCAAATGCCGTTTTACGGCTATTATCATTAAAGGCGTGGGTGTATGGGTGTAAGAAATAACATTCACTTTGGAAATCTCAAGTGAAATACATTTGCCATCTATTAGCCRTTCTCAGCCCAAAACAGATCAATTGGCATAGAAAAGACTTTCATTTTCCTTTCCCCGTCCCCTTCATGAATCTGAGCTCTATGCAAGGCAGCAAAAAGTTTTCAAACTAGCTCCCTTCATCCCCATTCCTCCTTAGACCAGTTTTACGTGTTTTATATCCCTTCCCTAAGAGACTGCTGCAGGGGGAGGAGGGAGAGAGGGCAACTAATCAGYACTGTGACATTGAAGCTACGTCAGTGGTCAGATAATATCTTTCCATACAAAATATTCTCTGATGTACCTAATGTAGACAGTGGATATTATCTTCACAACAGTATTTACTTAGGGATAGCTGGGATAGAAGGATATTTAACCATAACACACGGCCACCTCAGGAAAAATGATTCACATCAAACAAGTCAGCAATGCCATTTATTAATATTTGTCCTCTTAAGAAAAGGAGTAATGGTAGCAACAAAAAGCGYGTTTTGTATATTGTGCATTCCTCACCAGTGCATTATGTGTGCACTGTAAGCACAGTGCAGGAAGTCATGCCTGGCATCTGCCTGATAAAGCYTAGCTTGCAAACTCAAGTACGCCAGGGGGTTAGACACCTTGAAGTCTGGTGCAACACAAACATGACGGTAACAGATACAAGCTAGAGAGCCCGCAGTGCTATCTCAGCTATTTCCATATCCTGTATTAGTTTACAAGGGTAACAGGCCTTTGTATACGAGTGAGTCCTGACTCCACTCATTGSGAACTGTTTGCTTGTCTCTGACAGTATGGAAGTGACAACACACTTGGCTGTGGGGACATCTAGCCAGGAGTGTGGAAGATTAATATCAAACACAGTTTTTTTTAAAAAAATCTTCATATATATGAGAGTAGCAGCCAGCACTGCAAGAAGATTCACAGTGTTTTTTGGGGGGCCTGCCTGCAACAAAGTTTAGTGCTGGCAACCAAGTGCATTCCTCTCCTCCTCCTCCCAGATTGTCSTCTCCAGTGTCAGTAGCAGTGGGATGATACGGATAAGAGCTGTTAAGGCTGAGGCTGACCGTTGGCGCTGGCCCCGCGTTGGCCAGGTCTGGCCTAGGCAGGGCCAGAGTACCACCATGGGCCTGCCAGGCCGCCACCTTAGGAGCCACGGGAGTAATGGGGAGGGCAGGGGAACCTTCTGGGCACTTGTCTGTGCACAAGGTATGAGAGACCCATTCCCAAAAACTTAGTCTGGCGTCTTTTACTGTGTGGCTGAGGTAAGAGACTGAGGCTGGGGGCTTCTCCCTGATGGAGCACAGAGGGAAGGCCTTTTCCACACAAGCTTTTGCTAACCCTGTGTACCAGGGGAGTTTTTGGTAGCAGTGCTATGAAGAGCTCACTGAACATGCTGGTTTCCCATGTAGGAATTTCGTCACCCCTGCCTACTAATTTGAGCTTTCCTGGCCCTTTTTTGACCCAGAGCCTCTTCAGGGTTGTTTGAACCTCCTGAGCCACCCAGCCCTCAATGTCAGCCTGCGAGGTCCTCCTCCTCCGGCTCCCGAGTGTCCAAAAGGAAAGGCCTGTGTTTTCCCTCATGTTAGCTGCTTTGAGAGACATTATGTCTCACATGCTGAGCGAGGCAGATCAGCACCAGGTTCCAGTTTGTGCTCAGAAGAACGTTGCAGCAAGAGATTTAGAYGAAATTTAAATTTTCTTCCAAAACAGAAAAGACTCAGGTTCCTTAAGTTGGCAGGCAGAGTTTTTCAAAACAGGCATGACATCTGTTTAGGAATTTAAGCAATAATAACAAAATATTTGGGGCTTCATAATCATGTAGTTTGAGGCACTAGGATTGCCCTGGTCAGCCTAACCTCAAAGAAGATTTGAACTCTCAGCATATCCTCACAGAAAATTATTTATCCATTAGGTGATGTTTAAAGCACACCAACAAAGCTGTTCAGGGGCTGAAGGGTTGTAATTATTAGGAAGGATTAAAAGTTTTATTATACAGTTTGATTAATGATGACTATGCAAAGAAAATAAAGCTACAGCGTTAGCATGCAAATAACAAGGAGGAGTCAGGATTATTTCAAGCTAATGATGATCATCAGTGAATATGACGAAATTAAAAACAAAAAATCCTAATGTTAGCTAAACTTCCTGATTTTATTTGTCTGTTCCCCAACAGGGAAGTGCTGGAAGCTCTATAGAGTAGGGCATTTAAATCTAGATTTCCCTTTGAAATGAATAAAAGTGAAATGAATAACCTAACAGCAGCAGCAAGATGAACTACTCTGGGATTTGCAGTAGCAAGTCTTTCTCATCTCTATTTAATTGTTCACAAAATCAGAAGGTAGTTTCCTAGCTTGTGAATATCAGGAGTCTCAGAGGCGGAGTTTTTACATTCTCATGATTAGATGAGACGTATTTTCACAATGTAATTTTGATATTTTTCTATACAGAAGTGCCAGTAACAGTATTTATTCAGCCTTGAGAGCTCAGATTTGGAATGCTCATAAAATATACTTTGTTGACTAAAGAAAGTGGTAGTAGACTGTGAGCAAGAGACCRTTGTCAATAATATTTTCTTGCTCATGTAATGTGCAAAATTCCATGACAATATGACTGGCAAAGAAAGGGTACATTGCATACCCACCTTAGTACAGGAGAGCCCAGAAAGCAAGATTTGCTAGGAAATCTAGCTGAGAATTATCACTGGGTTCTGCTTAGTTTAGAAGTCTGCCATAAGCTGTTGCTCTACAACCAAACAATTAAAAGCCCCCCAGTACAACCTCTGCTTCAGTTATATTGCACTGACTGGAATGGAGCAGAGGCAAAATCCTGGAATAATCCAGCTTTAAGCACTGCCTTGTTCCTTACAGTAGAAATGTGCCTGCCCCCTGTGCCAGCAAGCCCAATGGCATGGATGCCAGCCAGACTTTTTTTTTTTTTTTTTTTTTTTTTTTTTTTTTTTTTTTTTTTTTTTTTTTTTTTTTTTTACTGGGGAGTTTCAGCAAATTTGGGGGTAAGTAGACCAGCAGACTGCCACAACTCTTGTATGAGCCTTCGCTAAGCAGACGTTATCAGCCAGGCTTGTTTGTTTAGAATTCATCTTGGCACCATAAATCAGGCAGAAGTATGCCTGAAAGGAGGAAAGAGTGAGATGGGTGTATCTGTAACATTCCTCTTTTATTTATCTGGCTCCTCAGTGAAGCTGGCATGTGCTAAGTTTCACCAGTAATCTCAGGTACCAAAGGCCATTCCTCTAGCAACCCTGCTGCACTGACACAGCAGCAGTGAAACATGATTCCATGATTCACAAAGGCTGGGCTACTAAATCTAAGTTCCATTTTTTTTTTTCTCTCTCTCTCCTTTGGCACTTATTAAAGATCCAGATGAATGCTTCTATTTTTCTAAGTCAACTATTGTGTGCTTAGTGAATACCAGCTGGCTGTTAGGCATATAAGAAAGAGTTCACCACCATGGCAGTACCTTTACCACACACATACACACCTGTCATTTATAGTGCTAATTCAAAGCAAGTTACAGGGAGCAACCATTTAGAGCTGGCATGACATTGCCATCCACAAATATTGTTCCTAAACTTACAGCTTCATCACTGTAAAGATAAAAGCAACCAGTCTTGTCCAAGTAACCACACTGCAAACAACTCTATTCATATTTGATGGCTTCCTGATATGTTTCAAACACATAGCCAACATATAATCCTGCAGTGGTCAAGAGTAAGTCATCCTGAGTCACACCACCCTGCAGCATGGCAGCTAGGCATTGCAACATGTGCCTAATATAYAGATGCTGCCAGGCAGGTACTTCCCAGATGCAAACCAGTACAGATTTCTAATCAAAATACTTTTCCCCACCTCCCTACCAAATTATATCCTACTCCTCTTTTTGCTTTTCTACTTCTTCCCTCTCCTATGGCATTGTATGTGCATTAAGAAGCAATTTGGGTTAGGAGACATTCCTACTTGCAAATCTCTATGTACTTGATTCTGCCTGTTCTTCACCATTTAAAATAAGTCTYAACTGCTTTTTCTCACTTTAGCATGTATGCCACAGCTCAATTAAGAAACAGTTTAAATAAAATTTCTATTAATGGGAATCACTCTGGAGTTTTGTCAGGAGCAGTGCAGCATGGTTGGTGTGTAGGACTTTACGCCAGACATGTTATGCATTTCAACTAATTAACTTTTATTTTCCTGCAGTAGTACTGTGAATGCCTGCTAGGCATTTTTCCCTTGTAAATGCCCATGTTTATTTTAAGTTTAATTTCATTAGCATAAAAAAAAGGAAATGAAATAAATCAAACCTGAATTCATATGTTACATCCTGTGTCTAGACGTAAATAGTACTTAAGCAGAAGGTGGCATGCATTTCATCAAAATTACAGAAGAAGCAAAGTCAAGCTGTTTAAAATAAGCTACAAGTAAAAGATACTTTTCTTCTCTGACACCTTGTTAGCTAGAGAGAAAAGGCAGAACGGAGCTTCTGCCCCACGCCCAGGGCTGGAGCGCAGCACACAACCGTCAGGACGCAGGGGCATGAAAAGCAGTGGCGCTACAGAAGAAAGCAAATTTCAGCAACTTTTCCTTTGTTTTCCTTCGCTTACAGTAAAACCTGCAGTCATTTTCAGGCCGAGAAAAAAAGCAACTGCTCTGGCAATATGTATGCATTATAATATAATATATAATGTAATTATATATTGTAATATTGTAATCTAATATGCTCTGGCAAGTTTTTAGCTCCCACACGAGGGTTGCAGTGCAGAGCTTCAGGAGGGCCACCAGGCTCAGCTGGCGAGGGACACGGTGGGGAAGTTCCCCCTGCCGGATCTGTGACAGCCCTAAACTTTCCCTTTTCGTTCTCCAGCTTCACCTCCCAAAGCACCCTGGCTCAGGCTTGAGAGGCAGCTCTTTTTATTTAGCCATAAGCGTTCTGTTTTAGGGAAAAGCAGATGCAATCAGCATGTTTTAGCAAAGAGAAAAAAAAAAAAAAAGATGCAATCAGTCAGCCTGTCATAGAAAAAAAAAAAAAAAAAAAAAAAAAACCCAAACAAAATGAAAAGTCTCCCCCAGAAGCACAGACAGGCCCGGGAGCGCCAGGCACAAAAGCAGCCCAGCAAGCTAAAGCAGACAGGACGACTAGGCTCAGACTTAGGCCGCCTGCAGCACAGTGGCACGCATGGTGTCTCCCTCGCTGCCGCAGGCTCGGGACCACTCTCCCACCACAGGGACAGAGGGAAGGAGATTTTGCTGCCGTGCCCCRGTGGCTCTGCCCACCGAGCCCTCATCTGTGTTGCTGCCTCTGAGGTTTGCTCAGCAAGGCACCCTATGTGAGCACTTCTCGGCCGCAGGGCTGCACTCGTCCAGTGTGTCGATAGGAAGCAAACTGGAGAACCAAGGATTTGTGGCCAGGCAGCTCACTTCTTGTTTGTGAAAGATAACTTTCTTTTACGGAAAAGGACTGGCTTCTCGCTAGTGCACAATAAATTGCTCCCAGGCAGCTTGTGGGTGGATTTTCTCCACTGCTTTCACCTCCRAAGCAGCCTCGCCCCTGGTTCTGCACAGCTACCCCGGTCCCATTGAGCAGCAGAAAGAAGCAGGGGGACATCCGTAGCGCCAACGTCCACCTCGGGGATGGCTCAGCCGTCTGGGGCCCTGCGGAGGCACCTGGCCTGAACTCACCGTAGTCCATGAGGGACTCACAGTTCCAGTTGAGGTCCTGCTCGCCCCGCGTGCAGCTCTCCCACAGCGACGCTTGGTGCACGTAGGGCGCCGACTCGGACTCGAGCCAGCCGCGCCCGGCCAGCGCGATGATGCCCATGATGATGGCGAGGCCGAGCAGCAGGGGCAGGAGCCACCTGCAGCGCCAGCAGGCCAGGCTGCACACCACCATCGCGCGCGGCTGCCGCGGTGCTCCGGCACCAGCGAGGCCGAGCTCTCCCGCCCCACCGCCGTGGGGACGCTGCTCCGAAGAGGCAGGCACGCAGTGCGGCGGGGCGCCCGGGCTGCTCTTTAATCCGGGCGGCGGGAGGAGGGCGTCCCACCCACATTCCTGTGACTCAGGGCGGCAGCAGCAGCAACCTGTGGAGCCGGCGGGGAGCGAGCGGCAGGGCTGGGCCCCGCTCTGCTCTGCCCCTGCTCCCGGCTTGCCAAACAAACCGGCCAGCTACACTCCCTAATCCGGTCTTAACTCCTTGCTGGCTGCCATGGCCGCTGAAATGCGCCACCCGCTCGCAGCCTCGGAAACGCCACGTTTTCCAGGACTCCAGAGTCTCTCCCTTTGCAAAACTCCAGGAGTGCAATACCATCCTGGCCTCCTCTGGCCTGGACCAAAAGCGCCTGTGATATTTTAGTCCTCAGGGACAGACGCCTCAAATGGGTCCAACAGGGGAGCAGACTGAATGAAGTACTTGATCTTTAAGTTGCTGTGCTAAAATTCATAGCACTGCAGTTGAGCAAGGGGCACSTCCAAAGAGATTCTGCTTTTCTTCTGAAGTTTTCAGTATTCATTGCTTCAGCCTCCAAATGCTTCTCTGCCTGCCTATTACTTGTGTTATAGAGTGGATCATTTACGTTATGCCTGACTCAACAAGTCCCAGGAATTATTCTGTCATTCTTGTATCTCTTTGGATTCCTCGCTGGCAAACATAGCTAAGCACAGCAAAAGAAATTACTTTCTTAGGATGTTTCACAAGCCCTTCCCTCTTCCTTGGTATTTGACTTGATCTTTTTTCCTCTCAAAACCTGATACAGAGAAATCAGATTCACCTAAAGCTGATAATAAGTCACTCTGTGCACTGAAATCTTATGACGTGCTTTCCAGTTAAAATGGTCAACTTCTTGCCCATTTTTGGGACAATTTAATGCAAATTAGAAGGATAAAAAAATAAAAAGCTGTTGTTTGAGGATGGGAGTGTGACTTCCTTAGCAAAGAAGTCATCTCATTTTAACTATCACATATCTAACATTAAGTTCAGCATTTCCAGGGTTTGTTTCCTAAAAGCAGGTTGCAGTCATTGCCASACTTACAACCAGACTGGCCAGACACAGTCCAGAAGTTCTGCCCAGGTTTCACATGTCCTGACTTCCACTGTCCCATGTTGGAAAATGCACCCAAGAGACGACCAAAATGAAGGCTTCCCTGCCAAATGGCATTAATGTGCACCCAGTATTTTGGCCATGGGAGAAACATCTCTCCATGGCAAGATCTATGCACATCCCATCATGTCATCCCATCACACAGCGCTTAACTCATCAGACATCATAGGCACAGGCTGGATCCCTGYTTAACTGGAGAACATGGCCAGGAAGATTTAACTCAGCACTTGAACAAAATTCTTGACATTCTCATGCGAAATACTTTTAGAGGGGTTAAAAAGCTGGGTAGAGAGAATTGCATAACTTTCAAAGGGAAAGAGAAAGTATGATTTTTTTGCTGGAGGACACCAAGTGAGATTTTGTACAGCTCAAAGCATGTCCAAGATCAGTTCCTCAAGAAACACTCAAGCAAGTATCTTGTGAGGAGGGATGGTGACCTTGATTTGAATAATGTTGTTGGCACATGCTAGGGAATGAGCTATGATGCTAAAAACAGATCAAGGTGATGTCACCATAAGCAAGTGGCAAAAATGTCAGGCAGGCTACCTCGAACTATGAGAAGTTTTACTAATCATCTCAACATTATTTTCAGAGGTCCCACCAGGAAAATCTAGAAAGTTGGCATACTTATCTAAAAAGCATTTTATACTTGTTAATACCAATGTGAGTGAAAAATGTAAGAGTGAGAAGTATTAATTTTTATCAATAATGATTAAAGCATATATATGGCAAAGTAGCCTTAAAATATTATTTGCATATTTGTTGCATAGCATGTGGCTGTCTTAAGAGTGGAAAAGGTGTAATTTAGAGAATTTAAAACTGAAAAAAAAAGTATTCTTAAGTTGTTGCTTTTAAGAATTCCTGTATTTACATACACACTTACCACATAGTGTCTCAAGGACTTTTGCTGGTAAGTTCAGATAGGCAAAATAGCAAAGGGTTAGTTTTAAGATATAATCTTACTTGAGGTCACTATCTGGAAAGCYAATGGCCTGCTTATTATTGTATTGTAAGTTGCGTTATAACAAGACATCAATTTACTACTTGATAATAYGGATGCACAAATATGTATGCATACACAAACACACACATATATATTCTTTCATATATGTGTGTACACATACACACACACATACAAATGTCTTTATTCATAACTGCGCATCCACCCTTCAGTTCTTGTGACAGTTCCCTTACAATATTGATCCCAATCGCACCTCCTTTTGTATTTTTCCTGTAGCCTTCATTACCACAGCTTTGTSCCTCTCATATACATCCAAATCACTGCTACCACTTTGCCCCCAAAATAATCTTCCTTGTTCATTCCTTTTGGTCCTACCTACTGTTCAGATTTAATCTCAATTTCACAGTAAAATACAGTTTTAAATAAAGTTTGCTTGAACTGTTAGCATGCATAATTCTTAAACACATAATTTTTGCATAGACAAGAGGTAAGGGCAGAAGTTGGCACCATGATTATCACCATTTTTTTGTCACTGCAACAGGACTTCATTTGTTCAGTGCTGACAGGTGATTTTCTAGCAATCTCTCTGCCAGCACTAAAGTCACTTCAGAGGAAGATACAGAAGTTATTCTTTAGCACAAAAAGCAATAACTCTACAGTCAGAAAAGAGGAGAGGTTAAATTTCATCTTTTTTTCTTTTTTCAAGAAATAGAGTAAAAGTACCTCACTTGGCAGAAACCGCCAGTTTTGTTACAAGRTTGAAAGTTAAGAAATTTCCCCAGTTCTGAAAGGAGCATAGAGCTGGCTACCATTTACATTCGTTGCATTCATTGATTTCTGCATGTACCTGAGGTACCTTGGTTCCCAGGAGTTGTGCTTGGAGGAGCACGTCAAGAAGTGCATAGAGGTGCTTTGGGCGGCAAGTCCCCACTGTGTCACGTTGAGCCAGACCCTTCCGAGACCACCTCTTGTATTAGCAGCTGTCTTGACCTACCCAGCTTCTCTCCAGTAACTCCATGAAGAGAGGAATGTCATGTTCTCCTTTGCTGTTAAGCATCTGGCTTGTCGCAGGAGACCAGAGGGCAGCCCTCCTGGTCACTGACCTCATGCTCCACTTCTTACCTCTTAGCAGTGCTGCTGTCTGTATGTTAATGTTCGCAATTAAGCACAACACTGAGCATYTGCAGAGTGGCAATAGCTTAAGGATGAAAGTTCCCCTTACCTTTTGCATTTCTGAATATTACTCCTGGAAATTTCACTCAATACAAAGGAATTTCCAGCATTCTATGTAGATAGCATATAGGGAAAAGACAAGCCTACAGAGAAATCTATCGAAAGCTGATATGCTAAARATTTCATTTTTCTGTGCTCAGGGGCCCACAACACAGTCAATGAAGTCATTTGCCTTCAGGTCTGCTGTTGCTTTGATCTAGTAGTGAGAAAACCTATCAAACTAATAATCTAGTGGCTCCTGTAGCAAAACAGACAGCTCCAACAGCATATGTAGCTTTTCTCACCTCCAGGTTGTGTGGCCAAGCATATGCAGAGATAACAGATGGTAGGAGTCACTTCTGTGGGACAGCAATGATACATGCATGGGAAAACAGAGTGATACGATCATGGGAGGAAAAAAAGATGCCCAGATATATAATAAAATAAACTGGATGTTTGCTGTACCAAACTACCAAAAATGCCCCCACCACCAGGGCAAGGCTGCTTTGGAGGTGAATATTATTATTCTGCTCTGGAATAGAATTGTAAGTAGCTTTGACTACCACTACCTTTAATTATTTACTAGATAAATAGTCAGATATTTTCATAAACTTTTAGGTTTTAGATCTTTTTTCTTTTTTCTTCACAGCRTAACAAAAGATATGCCTCTCTGGTAGATAGTGAAGTACACCCAGTAAATCATTTACCACTGCGTATAATCATTTACCAAGCTACAGAAGAAACCTGGCTCTGTGTCAAGGTGTCAGGAGCTCTGGGTGAGCCGAGCACTGAGCGCTCTCCTGGCCACGAAGAAAATCTTTCCAACCGGGGTCCCCTGTGAGTTTTGGTGCCTTTCCATTGCTGTCTGTGGTGGCTCATCCCACCTGCCTCACCCCAGCGCTTACTGCTGCCTGCCCCGTCCAAGGTCAGGGAACAGCATGGGGAAGATGTTCCATCAGAATGGAGTTTTGCCCTCATTTTCCATTTTATCTAAATATATTTCTGTAGCATGTTTACTTCTCAACTAAATTATTTAGGAAAAGCAATGTCTGCAGTGTGAACACCTATTGTAAAATCCAATTATTTGTAATTCATGGGTGTTGGCAGCGTCTTGTCCTTACTTTCCTCCATGTCAAAGTGTCCTAATTTTACTTAATCTCTCTAGATGCATCATGGCCATAACACCTTTATTTATGCACTAATGAGCATCACCAAAACAAAGAGTCATTCAATATAGAAAGAGGATAGGAATGGGACGTACTTGGTATAGCCTCCAGCAACCACTCCAACAGTCCTTCTAGATCATATTTCAGTTTCTTTTGTTCTCATTTGTTCTGAAAATTTGCCATTATCTGAATGTAAAGACCTCTTTTTTTTTTTTTTTTTTTTTTTCCCCCGGACAGCTTTGAAGCAGCTTTTGTCTCTATTAAAATAAATGGCTGAAATCGTGGTGGCTGCAGACTCATTGCTGCAACTTTTCCTCCCCTTACCTCTTCCACTCACATAGATTTTCAAAATGTGAGAAAGGATCAAACAGATAACTGTATCATTCTTGAAATTCATATTACCTCTAACTCCATATTAATTTTGTTTTTGTCCAGAAGTCCAAGGACACAAAACCACTATCTGTATGCGTGTTGCTAAACAGCAGTAATAAAGTGCTAAGGATTTCCTAAATAACACTGAAATAGTTTTCAGTGAGGAAACTGGTGCAGCAGGTGAACATTGTATCCTAGAGCTGCTAACATTTCTTTTGAAAATGCCCACCAAGAATACCCAAGGTGACAGGGCATTCCTATGTACAAGGTCTTGGGGTTTCAGGTTGGGGGAGCAGGAGGGGTTGTTTGGGTTTTTGTTTTGCTTTTGTTTTTGTTTTGTTTTGTTGTTGCTTGTTTTAGCTAACTTCTGTTCATCTAGAGGAACAAGAGAGGCTGACAAGCTCTTGYGGAGCAGCTTGCTTATATGTATTCTGAATTATGTGTTCACTTTGARTAAGTTGAGATGTGTGTTGGACAATATCATATTTGTGTAATATTAGACCAAAAGCTTGAAATACAAATATTGCAACTCATCCTGATCTATATGGGTCCTGATATTTTTTCATGCCATTCTGACTATTGGATTCATATCTGAAACTGTTTTAGTGGCACTGAAGGTTTCTCCTGCGATTATACACTTTTTGAGAGAATACATGATGCATAAATGCTCTGTATATGATAGTTTCATGGTATCCAAGCTGAAGGAATCTGAGCTTACATTTCAGGCTTCTGGCTGTCAGCAAAATAATTCAYGGCTGTCAGAGTACTTTGAGTTGTGATGGCTTTTCCATCCCACAGAGAAGACCCAAGAAGGTCGGTGAGATGGTACCACCAGAGGGCAGAAAGCACCTTAATAAGCTGCTGAGCTGGGAGAGAATGGGAGGCCAGCCTCAAACGGATGCCCAAATCCTCTCTGAACAAAGGGGTTTATCACTTCCCAGCCTCTTCAGGCTGCCAACATGGAGCCTCCAAACAGTTTCACTTGGCTTGGTGGAGCCCTCGGAGTTTGCTCATGGGCATAAAGACAGTCATCCTTAATTCAGCTGCTGAGCAATGAGATGTTTAGGTGCCTAATTCTTCTTGAAATTGCAGACCTGGAACCTAGTACTCAGCTATTTCAGACTTCTGCCTTAGGATGACGTGAATAGAAATGTCTGTTTTTCTTCCTACTGATGTTGGAGAGTCATCCAGTCTATGTGTTTAGCTCATGGCTAAACACTTAGCACCAGAGACAGGCATAAGACAGACCCTAGAGCCTTTATGCTTTCCAGTAGGGTTTGACACTCCCCTGCATTTGTGGATATGAATTTACCTAGGAATCTAGAAACTGCTGTCTTGTTGTCAATTCTTAATACTGATATTCTTAAAATATATCATTTACTTGGTATTTTCAAGGAGAGAAAGAGTCTAATCTAGAAAAAAAATCAGGTATCTTGAGAGAAAAAAAATCATGACGCATTTACAGAAGCTTTCTTTTCCACTGATATTGGCAATTCCTTGCATTAATCCATATTTCCTGTCTCAATTCCTCTTTATCCTTTGAAAAAACATGCATATCTCAAACAAGTCCATAGAGTAATGCAGGAGAAGATTGTAATCTTTCTTTTGTTCCTTTTCATGTCAGCACAGGAAGGTCTCATAAAATGATGTCTTAGTTCCTAGCAGTGATACCAGGAGTTTCTGGGATGAGTTTAATCTTCGTGTGCATGTCCAAAACTAGGCAAGGTATGTTTCATTGCACAGTTCCATATTAGCATAGGCTCTCTTTATAAATGACTCATTTGATAATTCAATCTACTAAGGCCCGATTTCAAAAAAGATGGGATTTAAAGTAAATGTCTACATGAGGCATCACAATATTTTGGAGGTCTTCTCTGGCATTGAAATTTTCCTTATTAAAAATATATTCTTATTAAAAACACTAGTTAACAAACAATGCTGGCTTCCTCTCCCAAAGCACTAGACAGATAGGAGATATTTGTTCCGCAGCAGAAGGCTCACCTTTCTTCRAAGCAGCCTGATGATCTATACAAGGTTAATCCCTTTTCAGAAACAGTACCTTAAAATGCATCTCTATCTTGAACAGCTTGCTTTGATAGTAACAGAAGTAGCTGAATACAGAAAGACAACTTTCCAGAAAACAGTGTCCATAAATGCTTAAAAAGTAGGAGAAAAAAAAATAATTAAATTACACACACACTCTCAACTAATAGAAATAATGTTGGGAACAATTGAAAAAGGCTGAGACATGAAAGAGAAGGGAGAAGGGAGAAAACTGATGGSTTGAGGGAAAAATGTCCATATTAGTAGGGGTGATATAGAGGAGCGTCACTTCAGATCATGAGGGTAGTATCTACCTATGTCTTCCAGGTGTTGGAGAGCACGTTCTGTCAATGCTTTTGTTCTTTACAGGAGTAAGCACTGAGATGGAAGCATCAGCTCTGTGCAGAAAAGAGGGATTTGGTTTAGTATTAGTGATAATGGGTAAGCCCTGAAGATCTTGGCTTACACAAAAAAAGAAGGGCACACTGGGGACTCTCTAGCTGATACATCCTATGGTAGATGGTAAGTAAATTGAAATAGAACCTGTGGTACATTGTGATCGGTTGGGAAAGTGAGACCACAAGAGACTTCAGCTGATCACACAATAACAGATGGGTAATAAAACCTGGGACAATAAGGAATATTTGTGGAACAAATGAAAGATCAACCTCCCTTCTGTTGCAAAGGCAAGAAAATAGTCAAGTGTTAGAGAACAATCTAAAAGGCAAATTGATGAGGGAAAGAACATATGGCAAAGATGGAAAGTGTTAGATGGAAACACACAGAGGAAAATATATGTTTTTAAACTATCTTTACAATATGCCTATGTTTAGCCTTTGCATGCTTTCGCTTACTACCATTTGTGAAGGAGCAATTCTTTGGATTTCTGCTGTGCAGAGCACGAAGTAATTAGTTCCAAAATACAGGATCAGGAAACGCTGAAAGAAAAGCACAATAGGCGGAAGAAAGAGAAAATGAGGTTCCACCATATACAGTCTAAGCAAAAATGCTACTGAGATCTTTTTTCTTGTATCTATCATTTTAAAGGGGATTGCACTACTGTATAGAAGACAAACGTAATTAGAAATAAGCTCTATGTAAGCATTACGCTATACGTTTCAGTACCATATCTGGACTGCATTTTTCAGTGTACTCCATCACCCATTCTGTTGGGAAATGAAGAAACCCCATGGGCATGAGAAGCATCGACAGACACCTAAATACTGGAAACTTTCAGCTGCTCTGCCTGCTGGCCTGCCTGCTGCAGAGCCCGGGAATCCTGCAGGCAAAATTCAGTGCCTGTGCAGAGAGCAGGGCTGCAAGGGCATGTCCAGGCACAGAGCTCACTTGCTCCTTCTGGAAAATGCAGCACAAAATGCCCAGCACATCCAGCAACCCAGCAGCCACAGAGCTTTCTGCAGCTTCTTTGTGCCAAGCACTGAGCTCTGCTCCAGCTGCCTCCTGGGCCTGTCTCCATGGCCTGTCCTGGGCCTGTCCTCCAGGCCCAGTCCTGGGCCTGTCTGCATGCAAAGTTCAAGGTAGACTCGGCAATAAGGAACCAAGTTTCTAAAATGTCCAGGAATTTTGCCTTTAAGCGTACGRTGGAGCAGCGTATTTCAGTAAGTTAGACATTGCCCTGTTCTGTCATGCCTGACATAGCTAGGAGGATTTCACAGATTCAGCGAGACTGCCCTGTATTTAAAAGATAGGCCTGCTAGTTACCTGCCATGTGCAGGACTACTGGAAGTGGCAGAGCTCTGCCTTGCACTTGCACTGCTCACTCAAGTATGGGGATAAGAAGAATGGACAAATAAACCTCACATGGGCCTCACAGCTGCATCTCACCTTGTGCAATTCTTTGCAAGATCAACAAGTGCAGCAGGACAGAACTGAAGTCAAAGCCTTGAAATTAGACTATTTTTTTTCTATACATATTGTTTTAAACAAGTTTTCCTTTTCCTTTATGCTATTATTCCTCTGCTTTAAGGTAGTATAAAAAAGGTAAGCGCAAGCAAATGAAAAGAAGTGCCAACCAAYCACTCCATTTGAATGTACCATAGTCATTCATGGTAATATGAGACTGGCAACGTGAAGATGACAGCAACATTGATACTTATCACCCGGGCTGTGCTGCCGAGCCGTGTGAGCTGCATCCTCCACAGAGCCCTTCCTGGGCTGTGACTCATGCAGGGCCCTGCTTTGAGGCTCCTCTGCCACCTACTCTGACAAAAGATATTTTCAAGCTAATAGATAAATAAAAAGCTATTATTAGCAACCAGAATTCAGTAAAGATACCATTACATATCTTGCATGCAAGAGATCTTGAATCTGAACCGGTATTGTGAATGCCCCATGTGTTAACTGATCTGGAGCCTGGCCCCCTCCATGCTGAAGCTGCAGTCTAGGCAGGGCCTGACTCAGGCCTTCCTCTCACAGTYCCTTTTGTCCTATGGTAGATCAGAAAAGAAGAGAGTTTTCAGGGGATGCTACAGTCAGGGAAGAGTGAGTGGAGAGTTGGGAGGAAGAGATGGAAAGCCTACATGATGCAAGTAGCAGACTAAAGCACAGGCAAGTCTGGGCAGTGGGAAAGAACTTGCTCACGGATGCTCTATCTCTGCACCTTTGTTTAAGATCTTTCCTATGATGTAGGTAGGGTTGGAGTTTATCTGCAAGGATTTAATTTTTCTGTATTTGAGGACTGGCAAACCTATATCTCTCAGCACAGTTGAAGATAACCAAAAGGAAGGCACAAGGGTGTAAAGAAGTGTATCTGAGATCAGGGTAGAGTATCCTTCACTGGGGTGGTTCTCATGCTTGTAAGGGCAAAGCTGAAGCTGCAGAGGCTTGAGCAGCTGAACTTSAGCAGCAGCACTCGCTCGGGGAGCAAGCGGCCTCATACTGTGCAGTTAAGCTAGACAAGGTTAGTTGGAATAGGAGGCATCGGCATCCCTCGACCAGCTTTCTGTCTCTTTCAKGGCTCCACAGCACTCCAGCTTTTTGCCATCTTTATTGTTGTTTGCCAACTTGTTGTTTATGCCAACAAGTCTTGACATAATGCTAAAATCGAGAGTACCTAAGAGTAGAAACTGTCTTTATAAGGCCTTTATAAGTGCCAAGAAAAAAAAAAAAAAGTCAATGTCTGCTTAAGAATGAGATCTCTAGGCACAATTAGAGCTATAATAATACACCTGTTCATGTATGAAGCATTAAGACACAATCAGTTTGACAGCCAAGTGATTTAACTTTCTGTTAAGGTACTTTTATTGGGAGCCCATTAAAAAGCTTCTATAAATTCATTCTTTTGGCTGAACTGATGCCTTTGCATACTGAAACATAGGTGTTAAGCTTTTACATTCATCTTCCTGAAACACTTTGCACTTTTCCTCTCTTCTAGTCATTTGTTCCTCCTTTTTTTTTTTTTTTTTTGAAACCTCTTATTTTGTTTGTGCTAATGTCACAAGAGTGAAGCTCTTCCCTCAGGCCGCTGTTATTTTGTGAACATCTGAAACATTTGGGGCCAGATTACATACTGGCAAGTAGGACAATGGCATTGCCATAATAAGCTAGAGCTAATTTATAGGCTTTGCAGATGTGAATGCATTAGCATGCAAATCATGAGCAACCCTAGCCCATAAATAAAAGAACTTACCTTGCCAAGAGATGGCTGTCCCAAAAATATAATGAGTATTATAAATTATAGGCATGTGTCAGATTTCAGCCTCCTTTGTATTCTTATCTGTAGCTCTCTGAGGGAGCATTTAAAGATAAAACATACACTACAATGCATGGCAGAGGCAGTTATGCTCTTTGCTGCCCAGTGCCATTGTGACCTTTTGCCAACCACCACTCCTTCATTTGTAGGAATAAGAATTATTCAGGCTTGTCAGCAAGCTTGAGTAATATGTTATTACGTGGTAGCACTCTGAAGAGGAAGGTTGAACTGTGGTTAATGCGTTGARCTACAGCTCAGGAGAACAGTTTTCTGCTCACAGCTCTGCCTCAGACCTTGTGCGCGGCCTTGGGCAAGCCGTTTAATTAGTCCATGTCATCATTTCCTTATTTAAGAAACAAGCAAAATTAAAGTTCGGCTAACCTGTGCTTTCTGTTTGGATAATTATTGTTTTGGGGCAGGGCCCATCTTTACTACCTATTTATAGAGGGTTGGCACACTCCAGGAGCAGATGGTGCTGTAATAGGAATAAACAGATCTCTATCCTAGTCCTTAGTTATAATTTCAGAGGATATTCAAGAGTTCGCTCGAGTCTCATGGGAACAGAAATCCACATTCTTTTTTTTTTTTTTTTTCTGCTTTGTTTTGATGAGAAGTACTTAATGAGGCTGCACTTCCATGACTGGCTCTGTCAAGTCATGACCGCATGTGGTGATCTGGTCTCTAYAGGTCTCTATATAGAAAGTGGTGATCTCTATAACAACTTTGC
Source organism: Nothoprocta perdicaria (assembly GCF_003342845.1). Taxonomy (NCBI): domain Eukaryota; kingdom Metazoa; phylum Chordata; class Aves; order Tinamiformes; family Tinamidae; genus Nothoprocta; species Nothoprocta perdicaria. Next base: position 1,451,275 of record NW_020455777.1, on the reverse strand, counting down.
CAGCTGCCTGCCACTCTCTACTTCCACCCCAAAATTTTAAATGACAGAGGAGTAGAAGCGGCAAAAATGCAGAATTTCTACAAAATTTGTCAAAACACATTGCCTTATGGAGGAGAATCCCAAGGCAGCACCTCTCCTCTGAGAAGCTCTATAGTTCAACTCAGAGAGAASCGCAGGACCATAAGTTTTCTTGCTCATGGGAGTACTTGTTTCTTCCTAAAGTCATAATTTTTGAGGGTCATTCCAATGGAAAAAAAAAAAAACACTGAAAGTGGAATAATCTGCTGGAGAGAAGGCTCMCTGACAGTTTTGTTTATTTTATGGACATGTTACATTAAGCTAAGCCTTTGCCATCTGCTCTGCCCCCTGATTGTAAATGCAAGAAAAAAAAATCAGAGTGCCATCAAGGAGATAAAAGTGATTTAACAGCCTATATATGCTCTTCCAGCCATGCAGCCTGCACTGAAGATGTTCTTTCTCATGATTCAGACACAAATCACAAGGAAAACAGTTCACAAATGACAAAGTAAATTTCCAGCTGAGCTGGAGTTTTCTTTAAGCAAACCTGACTGCACAAGAGGCTTCAACTGTACTTGTATCAAATTATGAGAGCTTTACGTAGAGAGCATCTTTAAATATCCTCTATATTGTTTGCCACTCAAGCAGCAAGACCTTGGGGTGGGAATTATTTAAGGGATAATGCTTATGGTGGAAGGATATATGAGGCGATAAATGGCTTTTGTAGGTAGTTGAACAGTACAGCAAGGCTATGAGATGGGTAAGAAGCAGAGAAAACATTCATTGAAAATACATCCAAGGGCTATGTTGAAAAAGAAAAAAAATTAAATACAAATGTGACAATTGTGAGTTTCTCGCCTTTTGAGGGTTTAGGAAACCTCTGCAGCTACGCTGCTAGAGAATAACCTTCAGAAAGCATCGATGTGAACAGATTGATTGTCTTTGTGGAAAGAGAGTGATGAGATTCAGTATACAGAGGTGTCAATAAAAATGCATCATCCGTAGGAAGCTTACATTTTGTATTCTGTGATAAATCCTCCTATCGACACGCAGCCTGCAGAAAGGCATTCTCATTGCACTGTTAAGCATGAAGACAAAAGGCATGAACCACCCATAAAACATGCCATGAATCACTTGTAGTGCCTATTTAAGGATTTTCCCTTAGGAAATAAAATTATAAATCTAATATGTTGTGTTCATCTGTGACAAACAAAATTTATTATATTCATATAAAGATGAATACATGTTCATCCACGAATTCCTGTAGAATCATGAGAATAATGGGAAAAGGTCGTTCATTTAAAGATTAATAAGAAGTATATCTATTGCTTGTATTTCTCTTTAAGTTCATTAAGTTAATAAAATATTAGAATCAAAAGACGAAATCTTTGTCCAGATTATGAAACTAGAAACTTTAAAATGTGGTTTAGATATGCTCAGCATAGCAAACACATGCCTACCACTTACGATGTTGTAACTACTGGACCATTTTCTGTCTGGACTTGTGTCAGCTCACAGTATCCAAGGAATTTATTGCTCATGATACAGTTCTGTGACATGCCTTGAATGTCTTTCTCAGAGCTGCATATTGATTGATGACAAGGCACATACAAAACATACATCAACAGTCTTGCCAGCACATTCAGTGGCTACCCTCTATTTCTGGTGGTCGTCTTTGAAAACAGCAGCAGGGAGTACAGGAATACTGCTGCCCTCCTCGCATAGGGAACATGCATACCTTGGAGGAGCTGGCAACTGCATGAAATAAATTAAATAAATGATAAATGTTCACTCACATTATTGGAGAGGGTCRTGGTAAGCACTGCTGAAGAGAAATCCTATAGTAGTGACTTTGGTGCAGAAAGGGGTGTCTGGATTCTCTGGCCAATAGAGGTTAATGGGTTCACACCATTTTGCACCAGGTTGAATGTGAACAAGCAGGAAAAAAAAAAAGATTTATATTTCATATAATCTGTGTTTGTATATGCTTAAGCAACATGGCTTATTCTCTTATTCTGATATTTTGCTATCTAACTCTTATTTTGATATCTACATTGCTATTCATTCATGTGTCGACAGTGGTCTGCACTACGAAGATCAAACTTACCTTTGACGCGGACAGCTGTTGGACTAATTTGTTCCTCAATGAATAAAACATTCAAGTGAGGGACTGAGTATCTAAACAGATAATGTTTTAATTTCTCGCACAAACCAGAAAAGGCACAGCAAATAAAAAGGATGATATTTTGATCACTAATGCGATGTTGTGACTGTATAAAATAATGATTATATCTGTGATATACCTGCAATTTATAAGGTTGGCTGGTGTTATAGGCAGAACTGTCTTAAGATTACCTGGCAACTGCCACAATACAATCTCATTTTCTCTTGCTTTGCCAAATATTAAGTGGAGCTGACATCTTCCATCTGGAAGGGAGCAAGGGTGATTGCTTTACATTTCAATCAGATTAATGTCACTGGTTTCAGACAAAAGAGAGAAGATAATGTTTTGCCATTGTTCATACAGGCTGATAACCTCTGAGGGGCTGTACTGTCCCTGCTTACTGGAGTGGAGAACTGAAAAATAGACTATCACTGGGCTGTGTATCAAGGTTCTGCTTCTTGCTGAGGCTCTAAAAACTTGCCCAAATCTGGCTAAATGTCAGGAAATCAGTCTATATATGATCAACTGGGCTACTGAGTTTTATCAGCTATCCCTGAAGACTGTCTTTGTAGTTGTATGATAATGTTCTACACTGTAAGGGGCATTTTCCTGTACTTGTGCTGTATTCGTACTTGTGCTGTAACATCCATGTAGCTTAACAACGTCCAGCTTAGGTGTAAATTGGTTACTTGTGTCCTAAAAGCAGGCATAACTCAGCCCAAATTATTCTAATCTCACTGAGAGTAGAACTGTCCCACATGCAGGAATTTGCCATCTAACATTAAAGAAGATCTGTGCAGGGATAGCCTCTCTCTCTTTTTTTTTTTTTTTTTGTAAGAAGAAAGGCATGGGCAGAAGGGCTGAGGTTAAGCATTGGCAAGGGGCAAGGAAGACCAGTGCTATTACTACAAGGAGTATGGCAAGAGGTCTGGGACAGGAAGATGATCCGAGTATCTTAAAGAATTTGCAGAAAGAGAGAAGCAGCACAGGGGACCTGGGGTAGAACCAGGTCGATTGAACTGGGAGGCTGGGACTGTGTGGAGGCAAGAGATTGCACGAGTATCTTGGCTTTGTTATAACATGTATGCACAAGGTGAATCTCAATGTGCTTTTAATACTGTTGCTTTTGTGTAGCTTTTTCAGATGCTAACTAAATGTTAAAACAGGAACTAGGTAGGCAGAATAGCAAAGAAAAGAGGGTACAGCCATGATCGCTTGTAAACTACCTCTCAGAAAATCATGGTGTTACTAATCTGGAAGATCAAGCCAAACCTCAAATATTATTGTACATGGCTAAAGATACATTTCTGTTTGAATTTTATATAAAAAAAAGAAAAACCCTTTTCAGTCCAGTGGGTCTGGTTTCTTGTTATTTCTACYTCCCAATCTTTCACAGGCCCACRAGATAAAATGGGCCCRTAGAGAAACCCACAGATAGCAAGAAATCCAGTKAGACTATTAGAAACCAGATGAATCTGCAGCCTTGATTTTGACAGCCTTTGCCCTACATGTTTTTCTCATTTATAGACTACGCATATTTGCTATGGCAGCTAGTGAARTTCAAACATAGCACTCTGCAGCACTGTGCTTTTTGGTTTTTCTTTTCAGAATAGGTACGGGGAAACACTGCGTCTGTCTGATAGGTTTCCCATTTAAAATGAGAACAAGTCCCAAACAAGGCCTTTAAAAATACAAGTTTGAATATCAGTGCTCCCCTTCTACCCTACAAAGCTGTGTGCTTGGCAGAAGGATGATTACAGTGAATTCCTATTGCTGTAATAAGAGCTTTAGCGTGGTTCAATATGCACTTAGCATTGGATTTTCAGACTATGACTTAAAGGCAATTACTGTGTTCTCCTGGCAAGTTGGAAGCTGAATGCTATATCATCCCTGACTACTTCTCCAGAAAGGATGTGCCAATAATAATCTGAGGATTGATTGAATGCAGATAAATACTAGTGGTGGAATATAAAAAGGCCTCACTCGATGTGCAGCTTCACCGGTCAGTTCACAGCACTGCTCTGTCGGAGAAGAATGCTCCAAGCACGTGGCCTTACCATAGCTCAGCAAACAATGAGGCTTGGCTGTTAATTTGCAGGTTTAGGTTGTCAAATTCAGGAATTCAGCCCTATGCCCAGTGGTGAGGTAAATACATATTCAATTGATAATCTCCTAACTGACGTTAGAAGCATTGACTGCACCTTACATTTGAGATAATGACAAGTAGTGTCTAGACTACATCACAGAGGTGCTTTGGAAGGATTTTAAGAATTCAGGTCTTACCTTTCTTGAAATTAGATTCTACTTGTTACTGTGAAGTAAAAACACACTAAATACRAACCTAAGTGTGTGCTGGAGCTAACCTGATCTCTTAATTCAGAACATTTTCTCTCTCAAGGCTTCTAAGTAAGTTGTTTACATTACAGTTGTTACACCACTGATTATCAGAGTCAAACCACATGTCAGAGAATTCTGGGTGTGACACAGAGAATGAAAAAGGTAAATTTTCTGATGTTTAATCATTGTTTGTGAATATTACATGAATGCATAAAAAGAGGCTTGGATTTTAATTTTGTCACTTGCACTGTAAAACTGACAGTATTCCCTTAAAACTAGAATAGTCATTTCCCCATTGATTTGTCTGGCAGATCAGAACCTGCAAATCAACACTATTAAATACACTCCCAGTTACCTGTCTCCTTGTATTTCCATGTACTTTTCACTCTACCTAACAAACGTGGGCATCTGTCACAGAGGAGTCATGCACTAAAATCTGAAAGACTGTTAGGAAAATCTATTTTAGGCAGAACACATTAGGTTGAAATCTAACACAATTTCAGCTTTTCTGGAATTATTTCTAGTATTTCAACCCATTTATTTATATGCTTAACACCAAGGAGGATATGTAAATCACATTGCATTTCCTGGATGGTAGGGGTGCATTTAGTTAGGACTTGCTGACCTTTTCTTGACTGCTTTACCAGTATCTGATAGCTGCAGATGCCACCATGTCCTTATTTCTTTATAATGASAGATCTTTTTCTCAGTCAAAGGCCACAGGAGATTTCAAAGCAGTATATGGCCCTGCAAATTATGTATAATGCATTTGTAACTTTGATCGACCTACAGAGGTTCTCAGTTCAGTCTTTGGACTCAGTTTCAAACACTTTGGTTCTGCCTGTTCTTAGTATTCCTAGTATATCAGGGCCAGATGGTACAATCCTTACTTTTGCATTCAACCCTTGAAACTAACCACATTACTACTGTTCAAGGTTTTACCTCTCTTTGCACAAATTAAGTCAATGAGAATCCYCTGGATATGTGGCCTAGAGCAGAAATAAACCCTGTGATTTCATTATATTCCTTTATATCTACGTAGCAAAGATCATATGAATGAGGTAAACCTATGTGAGAAAGACGCCAATGATAAAATCATACAAAGGAAGCCAACTGTATAAAAAAAGGCAACTGCATCTTTAGAAGGAAGCAGACATGCTGACTCTTTTGTTCTCTGTTGATCTTAATTTTTGAAGCAGACTATAAGATTCCACTGGGAGAAAGGAGGTCAAGCCTTTTATCATCATTCACCCTGTCCCAAAGGTAGTCACAGACAGGCTTTGAAAGCTATGCTGCTTTGTTGTTCAGGAGTTCTCATGTGTCCAATCATTACAGGGAAGAAAGTGAGAATCCAAGTCCTCTGAAGCTTAACTTTCTGGCCAGCTTGGAATTCTTGTGACACWAAGTCCAACTCCTCAGTTACTTCTAATTTCCCTTCCCCTTTAAGCCTTCACAGTAGAGTCTGAGCAAAGAAAGAGAGCTTCCACAGCTCACATCTTTGTGCTGCCTRTTTCGTTCTTCTTTCCAAACGCTGATATCTCAGGTAGAAATGAACTGTAAATGGTGCACAGAAGAGCACCCTGGATGACCCAAGACCGTGTATGAAGAAAAGTTAAATAGAGTGGTCATCTCCAGACTGGAACAAAGCCAGCGAAGGGAGGACATGCTGAACATGCACGGAGTCATAAATGGCACAGAGAATATGAACAGGGAATGCTTGGGCAGAGCTCCTCACAGTGTGTGAGTAACTAAGCTAAGCTGTAGAAATTCCTCCCACGGGATAGTTGTGGAGGTCAATATTACAAAAAGGTACAAAATGAAAAAAATAAATGGAAGAAAAGTCTACCAGGTATTATTGAATATCCAAAGATAAACTGCTGGCTCAGGAAATATTGAGCCTGCATATTAATAGAAAGTGGGAGAGCTTACCASAGGAAGGGGCATTATACTCTCTCTTTCTATCTTTAAAAATACCCAAACTTCCTTTGTCAGAAGTAAGTCATTGGGCCGAAAGCATACGTTCTGACCCAGAATAGCTGCTCTGTGATCCTGATATCCCCTTTGATTTTCCTTGCAATTCCTTGAAGTGATAAAAATATTATGGTAGATTCAAGACAGCTAAGGAGATTTTGCTTTTCATCCCTCTTTGGCTTTGCAGAAAATATGTCTCGGCATGGCCAGAAGACCTTGTCTCTTATTTCTATGCTGGTATGGAGGTTGTGAACTTGCTTGTGTTTCAAGTGTTCTTTACAGAGCACAAGAACTATGGTTATGTTGAAGAGACTCTGCTGACTATATGCAAGTTACACTTGCAGCTCCTGTCGCAGAGGATTTTTCTCCCCAAGTCTGCAATCTCTGCTCTCATCACCATTCTTTGTCCCTGAGGTTTGTAATCTTTTGCTTTTGTTTAGCAAGGTCATGCTGTGGAGGGTGTGGAGCACAGCAGGTCTCATGGGCAACATGGCTGAGCATCCAGCTAGTAACTCACTGTGTAATAAAGCAAAAAAAATGACAGATGCCACCATATCATCAATGATGTGATTACAATACAGAAAACCAAAACTGAAAACAGACCCCACCAAAGGTCCTACCTTGCAAAGTCTTGCTGTCATCTGGAAGAGGAATGGAAGGGGCTCTGGTATAAGGTGTCAGAAAGGTGCTGCTGAGTCCCTGTCCCAGGTATGGCCCCTTTCGTTTCATGTTCTCTAAGCAGTTTGTCCTGAATAAGGAGAGCCAGAAGTGCAGAGCGCTTTCTGAAGCAAACTGAGTCCAGGTTGCTTTTGAAAATCTGGTGAGTTTGCTTACAGGAAAGGCTTCTGGGAGAAAAGCAACCTCAAAAAATTGGCACTGCACCCTTTTTGAATCCTGGAACCAGGCATTCTTCCCAAGTTCCAGGATTCCTCACATTTCTTAATAGTTTCAATTTAGATTGTAAGCGTTTTGTGACACAGCCCATTTCTCCCATCTACATTGTCCAGTGCCAACAATGTACAATGAGATCCTGACCCAGCACATTGTTACACACACTGGCTAGAACACAGGTAACACATTAACAATAATGCCAAACAGCAAATATATGCGATTATTTCACAGTGTAACCTGCCTCTCTCTCATAGTTCTCTACTGCACATTTGTTTCTTTTTTGAGGTCTTAAGGACTACACTGATAGGAGAGCCATGTGGTGGAGGATAAGGTGGAGGATATGACCATGTGCCATGGGAAGGTATTTGAGCTGGCACTGCATAGCCTTGCTGGGATACTGAAAGGGGCAAATCCATAGCAAGTAGATCCCTGAAGACCAGCATATACTGCTTCTTAACTCTCTTTCCCAGCCTGCATGAAGAATTGGGTTCCTTGAGTAACTTGGCTTTGCTTGCAGACAGAGCTAGCCAGTGTCGAGAGCTGTGGATGCATCCAGCGCCATAACTGGCAAAAGATCAGCAGCTCTGCCAGATGAGAGCCACAGAAACACCCCTGAGCACACCTGACACTGTGTGTTAGACATGTACCCACCACATCCTGCAGATATGAGGCCTGCATAGGGTCCTTCAAACCCCGAGCTGGGCAAGGCTTGAGGTGGAGCAAGCCACCAGCTGAGATGTGCTCTAGGCAGCTTCTATCACTACATAAATCTATTGCCTTTGGACAGCAGGGATAGTTTCAGCATTAACCAGTCGCTGTTGTTGCTTGCCTTCCAGGAAAAACATGARAAGACCAGAGAAGTCAGCAATTGTTCCTGGTGCTTGTTCCACTGAGAATACTGGAGAATAAAGAGGAAATGGACAGGCTGAGAATAATTCATCATCACTGCAGTCTGAGCCTTGGCTGTCACAGCGCACTGATCCCCTGGCCCAATACACTGTTCCTAACTACTGCCAGTAGCACTTTATTCCAAAGCAAGTGGATAGGCMTGATCAGAAACTTTGGGATTTGCTTTAATCCACATTACTGTGACTCTAGACATTTCCCATCCACCTCCAGGTCATTCCTCCATGGTGTCAAATTGCTGTCTTCAGAAATGAGTTTTATTCTCTAGCTTTAAAAGACTGCTTTAGATTATGAATTCCTTACGTTCCCGAAACACAAGCAAGATCAGCTTTGAAGTATTTAGACAAGGGGCATCCTTGGAAGGGCTGGGATCCTACGGGGAATGCTTTGCTTGTTCACCAGGCGCTAATACTGAGGTGTCCCCTGGCCRGTGGCTCCCAGCTCTGGCTGCCGGCGCTGCCTCTGCCTCAGGCAGCTGCTGCTGCCAGCGCTGCTTTCCCATCCGCTCCCTTTCCACGCCAGGGCCTCTGGCTCCACCGGCAACACACTCTGTGACAGCGGCTTTAGTGCAGTCAATTAACACTAACGGATACCGCAACAGAAAGCTACAGAGAGCAGCGTTTGCTAGAGACAAGCAAGGAAGCGACAGCAGAGGATGGCAGGAGGCTCGGTGGACGCGGCAGCGTCACGACACAGCAGTGCGGGACGCGGGAAGCCCAAGGCAGCTGCGGGATCGCCGCCCCGCCGGGGGCCGGTGTTTTGGGGGTGCGGGGGGGCTGCGCGGGCTCCCCAACGCGCAGCTCAAAAGCAGGAGGCTCCGTGGCCCCCGCACGCGCGGCGGGAAGGCCGCTGCCGGTCCCCGCGGGCCGCGCCGCGCAGGCCGCAGTCGCCATGGCGACCGCGCCGCTTCCCGCTTCCC
>NW_020455777.1:1429762-1441804 GCF_003342845.1 Nothoprocta perdicaria | reverse complement strand
GCGGCGGCGGCGGCCCCGCTCTGCCGCCCGCCCTGCGGGGTGGCCCCGGGCAGGCACCATGGAAGAAATCCTGCGGAAGCTGCACAAGGAGGCGTCGGGCAGCAAGCACCGCGCCATCAAGGAGAGCTGCGCCGGGGCCATCGGTGAGCGGCGGCGGCCTCGTCCCGGCGGCACCGGCGCCTCCCCGGCCGCCCGGCGGGACGCGGGCTCTCGCTGCCGTCGTGGTCTCTTTGCCGGCCGCTTCTGCTGCGCTGCCTGCTCCATATATATATATATTTATATATAAATATAAATATAATATCCTATGAGCTCTTCTGGCATTGCTGCATAATGGAATTAATAATTGCTAAAAACTAAACAAACAAACCAGACGCGAGCGCGTGTCGGTCGGGTTGAACGGGAGCTCGGGTGAATTGAAGCTGAAGCCGCCCCAGCCTCCGGGCTGCTGCCCCTGGCACCCCGGCTGGCCCCGAGCACCAGCCCCCCTTGGTGTCGGGGTTACCGTGAGGCTCGCAGCTGCCCCGGGTCCTGCGGGCAGCAGGGAATGTTTGGGGTCCCCACGTCTGCTTACAAGGTTACAGCAGAGTCCCTTGTAGTTGATACCTGTTGCTGTCGCGTGTCGGTGCGGTGCCCTGGGATGGCTCGAGATGTGGACGCCGCAGGCCGTGCTGCTCCGCACCGCTCTGCACCGCTCCTGGCCACCGGGAAAGGGGCAGCCCGCAGGGAAGGGAGCTGTCCAGAGCCCGAACGGACATGTGGGAACTCCGGAGGCTCCGAAAGTGGCGGCCGACATCCCTCGGCAGCCCTGGGTCTCCCTCTGGGATCGCTGATGCAGAGGCTGTAGGTGGGTGAATTWCCGTGGCTGAGCTTAAAAGGTCTTGTTGTTTTCCTTTGCTTATGCAGAAACCTTGGATTCTCCTGATGCTGCCACCAAGATACCTCCRTATCAGCTAAGGTAAGAACATGTGATGACTCCAGTGCTGTAGAGCTATATTTGTAAAATCAAATTCACAGTTTGACTTACAAATGAGGCAGACAGGAGAAGGAATTGAATATATATGTTTTCACTTTAGGTACATATATACCTATGCATGTATGTACTGTTTGTAAATGCATCATTTGCTGATTTGTCCTTAGTCCATTTTTGAATGAAATCTAAAGAACAGCGTAAATGTAGACAGGAGTATAGCTCTGGTATTTGGTTAGAAAAGAAGTCTGTTTTATGGCCTTCTGAATTACAGCCTTCAAAATGTAACAGTTGATCCTTCCTGGCTGTCTCAGCATGAATATTTACCTCTAAATGTAGATTAGCTCTTTTTTTTTTTTCTTTTTTTTTTTTTACTGGAAATAAATATTCGAGAAACTGTAAGATGTCTCATATAGCCAGAATGCTGTGTGGGAAATAAAGTCTTTGGCCTGTTGGATTATTAACAAGTAAGCCTTGTTACTCTTCTTGCCTCCATTTGTCTGTCTGTAAATAGAAGATGGCACTGCCCCCATTTAATAGCCCCAAGCTATTTAAGATTATTAAGAAACATAAAAAGAAACTGGCATCTGCGAAGTTCGATACTAGAAGATAGTAATTTGCACAGCTCACAGTTGAGATGTTAAATGTATAGGCTTCCCTTGCTAGAGAGTGTTGTGGGYAGTAGGAGTTTGCATGGCTTCAGAAAGCAACAAATCATGGAAGAAGTTGGTTGAGCTCTACGGGATTCAGAGGCCCCTCTGATTCTGAAGTGTTCAAGTCAGAGGCCATTGAGGCTATCAGAGAACTCACAGAGCATTGCTGTGCATTTATCCAGACCTGTAGTCTTCCCAGATAGCTGCTGACAGAGGCAACCTTTCTTTTTTTTTCTGCTGCTGGGGTGCTGTGTTTTTTTTCTGAGAGTAATTTTACCACCTCCTTTCTCTCTACTGCTTCTCTTGGATGCATTTGGTGCAACTTTGTGCAAGGAGGATTAGGGAACCTGAGATTGCATCACTCCAAAGCAGCCACCAAATATGAAGGGAGTACGAGCGGTTTCGTTGCTGCGCTTGGCTGCAGCCCACAAGGGAGCTCGTGTCGGCAGGGAATGGCATGACATGACCACCCCCAGACACACACACGTTTCCAACCCTGCTCGAGTGGCCGGGAACAGCTGCTTGGGTAATTCCCAGTAGCTCCATTAGAATTTGATTATGCTTACTTGGCACTGTGATTGCAGAGGACTGGATTCCCTATCTTCCCCTTTATCAGCCTTCATCTTTAATACAGTGTACGGTCTCTTTGTTTGCCTTTAAACACTCTTCTCCTTCCATATGAAGGAGTGAACTAGCTGTTAGCACATTTCTACCTTTTCTGCYGACTGCCTCTTTAAGGATATGCCCTCCTTTTTCTCCCCGTGTTATTAATATTGCATTTCTTGAGTTGGCATCCTCCACTGTACATCAAATTAGCTTGAAACAAAACTAATACTTTGACAGATGCAGCTAAGGTGAAGTAAACTGTAAGGTTAGACTCGTCAGTAATGATGCACTATTTCTGTGCCTTTACAAAGTGAAGGATGCATGAGAGCCTGAATGAATGCTTYGGTTATGGGACCCTTGCAGTGGTGTAAAGGCAGCTGGGCTGAATCTTGGGCGAGCAGAGTCTAGGAGATGCCACTTCCACCAGTCAGCTTTACCCTGCTAATAAATGGGGCCACATCTTGACCTGGAGTTCATCTACATGATGTGTCAATGCAAAGCTGAAGAGAGCTCGCCTTGCCTGTTATTTGTTCAAGAGCAACCCAGTGAGAGTTGGTTCCTGGTGCTGTAAAAGCAGCAATGCGATTGCAGTGAGCAAAACCAGCCTGAGACAGGGGCAGAGCAGAGAGATCCTGAACATGCCCCTTTTCTGCTTTCATCTCAGCAGCAGCAGATTGCATCATCTGCCTGAACAGAGCCCAGGCTCTGACTGCTGCTCCCTTTTAAAGCGAGACATTAGCAAGGGATAATAGTCCAGCTTGGATATGAAATGGCAACATATTTTTAGAGTTAAAGGCAGTGTGTCAAATAAATCAGTGGAAAAAATATATTTGTGCAATCTCCTCCAAGAGCAGCAGCTAAATGAGTATTCTGAATATTGTATGTGCAAGGAAAATGCTCTAGTTTGCTCACTTGGAAATTTTGATGTGTCCTTAGAATATAGTGAGTACAAGGAAAATAGTTCAGCACTTCTCCGCTTTGTATTTTGGCCAGTTCACAGTCTAGGGCATATTTATGCTGCAGAAGAATGTGGGGCAGAGAGATTCATGAGCTGTCACATTTAGTTGGGATGGTACTGGCTCTCCTCAGCAATAGCAGGTCTCGTAAGAACCCCACCTGTACGTCCACGTGGTTTCTGTTTCTTCAGGAGGCAGCACCTGCCCTCCCCTAGCAAGGGACGTGGAGCAGGACACAGCCGTGCCCTTGCCTAGGAGCTTCATTCCCTCCTGGAGCTGAGGAGCAGTGTYTGCTCCTGAAAGGAGGAGTTGTTGGCTGCTTACTGCCTGCCTGCTGACCCACTGCTTTCAGGCCATTTGCTGCTTCTGAAGCCATAGCTGTAGATGAGTGGAATGAAATGCTTTCTTTTAAGATCCTAATGTAACAGGGAGGATAAGGTATTTCTTTCTGTTCTCATCAGACAATGAATAGTTGATTAATTTTATTTTTCATGTGTTGTATCAGTGACATTTATCTACAACGTAGCATTGGGTTAGATTATTATCATGTTAATTATTAGCATTATTAGCTTGCTCTTGACTTTTCCATACCTCCTTCTCTTACATTATGCCTCTCTTCCTGAGCACATGGCAGGCAGGGAAATGGGGTTTCCTGAAGCCTGTGCAGTTGGGGGGTTCAGCTGTAGCATTCGTATGAGAGCTGCTTCCAGCATGTGTCTGGCAGCAGTTTAGATGGCACGTGCCCACTGTGCCTGGGAGCACCTGGGATTCTTTTGCCCTGAGGGCTTGCAGTGATTGGACTTGCAGGCTGTAATGTCCTTCTTTAATTAGTTTAATAGGGAACAGTTGGGTATATCTTTAGAGAGCTGAAATGGGGGCTATTTTGCTCTTCAGCTTCCTTTTATGTTAATTGAACTTATGAATACAAATCATAGTTAATGACCTTGAATCTTAATTCTGATAGGGGGTGTTATTTAAATGTCTTGCTTACTAGAGAAATACAAATCTCTGCAACAAATGTGGGTTTCCCTACGGGGTCCTGCCAGCTCTGCCTTGAGGTGGGAGTCTAAGTGAAAGCTTTTTCAGTGCAGTAACTGGGCGAGCAGAGTATCGAGCCAKGGTGCTAAATAGTAAAGAGTGATTAAAGTGACCAAAGATGGAAATGACCCCAAGTCAGTTCAAGGCTTTGTCACAGGCTGCCTCAGAAGCCTTGAGAKGGGAACGTCACATCGCCCACCCGGGTCAGTGCTGCCAGCACAATGAGCTGATGTCTGCACCTCCAATGAGCAGATGTTGTGAAAATTAAATATAAGCCAAGTGCTCCAGGWGGCTGGATGGATGCCTTATAAATAATGAATTAGGTAAAAGGAGTTGCTGTGCTGATGTTTTGATTGGTGAATTGATCAAATGGAAACTAGCTGGAGAGAGCTGATGTAGTCTGCCAGCGAGCAATGGTGCAGGCTCTTGTTTGCTGCTGAGTTGGGCCACAGTAATTTCAAGATGAAATTCAATTTAATGTCAATCATTTACAGACCCAGTCTTGTTTTGGCTGATACCTGGACAATTGATCCAGTGTGGATCTTTTTTAAGAGGCTGAAACATGGTCTGTGAGAGGTAACTGAACATATATAAGAAAGTGAGAGAATGAGGATAGTATACTAGACTCTAAAATCAGAGGCTAGGCAACATTTGCCAGTCATACACCACCTTGAAAGGCTTTGGTTTTGAAAGTTTTTGTTGGAATGCTCTGTGTAACTAAGCTGCTCCTTACAAACTGTGTAAAGCTTAGTGGCTTTCCATCACTGTGGATGCTGTGCTCCAAAGAGGAGGCTGCKTGAGACTCTTGAGAGAGGCTGTGGCTTGCTGGTGTTTTAGCTGTTAATGTTGGTGTTGCTGCCCCTCACTGGAATGTGGTTTCTTAAACACAGAATTTCTTATCAGGTCCATACTGTTCTCTGTTGGGAAACTTTTCATAATCCTGAACGGAATTCCTCATAGCCTGGAAACATTTCCTTCGATTTCCAGGTCTGAYTACTAGCCTATCATCACATTTGTTTTCCTCAGACCATAAAAGTGGCAAAAGGATTTTTTTTGTCCCTCTGTTGGTGTAGTAGAAACATCACTGCAGACTTTACTTTGAACTGTGGAGCTTGTCTCTGTTATCTGTTTRCTCTTAGAGAAATATGATTGAGTGCAGAAAATGATACAGAGGCAAGATTTTCCATGCTATGAATTGCTGTTCTCACTAGCCCACAACTTCACTTGTAGACTTTACTGAGAGATACGTTGCTGGGTGAATCRTGTTGGCCTAATAACTAACACAGTTTGCATTCCTTCAAGGAAGAACCTAAAACACTTTCCCAATGCTTACTTATCTCTGCAGCAAGTCTGTTTGCTGCATACCTCTGTATTTAAAAGCTATAGAAAGTAATTGAAACAAAATAGAGGCACAAACCCAGATTCAGAACTGGTTTGGTGGCCTTCAGAGGTGCTGGTTATGGACGCGCGTCCCTACAGAAGCCAACACGCCTCTGGTGCCTCACATTGGCTTCTCAAAACTAGCCAGTGTTTTGCTGGATTAGAACTGGGAAGTTAAAGGTCTTAATCCCCGTTTCTAATCATGAGATTACAGATACGCTGCTCCTAAGAGGAGGCATGGGAGCCCTAATCTCACTGAGGGCAACTGCCTGAATTACAGCGCAGTAAAAGCAGATGGCCAGGCATGCCGAGGTGGAAGCACCAGGGCAGCGGCTGTCAGCAATAATAAGTAAGGGAAACAGGGCTTTAGTGATAGCATGCTTTATTTCAGCTGCTTGTAATAAAGAGTTTGAGACATAAGGGACCTGGAAAAAAGTGCTTCATTTCTTCTTTTTTCCTCCCATTTGGTTAGAAGCTTTTGTTTTAGCGGCTTGCCTCCTCAGCAAAATTTTATGATTGCCCTACAGAGTATTTTCTCCAAGATTTCTCTTATTTATTTTAATTTGATTTCTTTAATTGCCTGGTTTGTAGTGACAGTAAAGTAAGATTTGGTTTTGGAAACTTGTTCCAAGATGAAGAAAATGGGGTTTCAAAAATGAAAAACAAGCAGGTGTGGGGTTTATGAAAGGAGACCATGGAATAAAGTTGTGCACCCGTTTCTTGTTAAGAAGCAGAACTGAGTGTGCTGAATCACACCCAGCAAAATATCATATTTGGTGTAATTCCCTGTGTTCTTTCCCAATGTATTTCTCCCATTTGTGCCGCAGTGCTGTCCTGTTCTCACCCCCCACGCCACTGCAGTCGGGGGCCACTGTGGAATACTGTGAAGCTGCGCAGCAGCAGACTAAAATTTCTCTTGTTCAGAAGAGTTTTATGAATGGAGCAGGTGCTCTGCACCACAAGGAAGGAACAGGGAGCAAGGAATGTCTGCAYGCCAGCTTTTCTGGACATGTTTCGAGCACACTCCCTCTTCCACACCTGGAGAAGTCGCTGTTAAAACCATTTGCTTCCCGTCCTTGCTGCTGCAGCCACCTGGTGCTAAGTGCTCTGTGCTCCCCTCCTGAACCTGCTGGGAGTGGGAGTCGTGCTCGGCCCTTGGAGCAAGTGAGGGATGAGGTGCCTGGGAGGCATSTGGCAGGGAGGCGCTAGCGGCGGCGCGGAGCTGCTGCGGAGCGAGCACCGTGTTGTCCGTGCACGAGCTGCAGCCCGGCTCCCGGCATGGCCCTCTTGGTGTCCTTGAGTGGACAGGAACTTAAGGAAAAAAGTCTTATCAGTGAGTGTGACAGAGCCCTGGCACAGGCTGCCTAGGGAGGTTGTGGAGTCTCCTTCCCTGGAGATCTTCCAAACCCACTTGGACGCAGCCCTGTCCCCGGGCTGGGGATCAGTGGCGAGCAAGGCAGCACAGCACTGTCTGATGTCTAAAACACCTGTGTGTTTTATCTGGAATATGTGACTGGCCCTATATGTTGCCTGAAGGACTATCATTCATTCGGTTTAGGAATATCACCAATAAAAGATCAGGGAGTCATGCAGGTTTTTGAGTATTTGTCTAGCTTCTAGCAATAAATGCAACTGAAATATTGACCCCCAGAGAGGATGATAATGGAGTATCAGCAGTGAGTGTTTGGTTTATATACCTGAGCACTCTTACGACTGCAAAGGAGAAGAAAATGAGAAAGTTAGGAGGCTATTGATGATTACCTTAGAGAATGAAATATGGGCAGGTGGGGAAGCAGGTGGATAGAAGAAGAAAAGTGGCATTGAAGCTGTGTRAACTGTTTGCCTGTGAAATGCTGCTTGAATCTGTTGTGGTCTCTGTGCAGTTCTGTGCAATCATGGCGATTCTTTGTTTAAAAGATGAAGGGGTGGGTGGGAATAATGAAACTGTCTTATCACCATTTTTATTTACATTGTGCAAAAGGCAACAAAGCAGCAGGAAATATGCTACGTGTCTGGTTTCTTTGAATGCTTGTTTAAGAAATACTAGCTGCTCCTCAGCACATTCAATAAAATGCACAGTGCAATGCAAATGTGGAGGTATTTTTAACAAGCATCCCTTAGGTCTGTGAGGATTTAAGATGCACTGCTTTGAAAGTTGAATGTAATTGCAGCCTGCAGCATTAACGTTTAGGCATAGCTAGTAGAAACCAGAAATACCTAATTCTTTCCTGTTTCTTTACCAAGTCGTCCTCTGATTCCAAGCCACCTAGCTATAATGGACAAAAGATGTCCATGCTATAGTACATTTGTGTCTTGTTTCTCATGTCTCATCTGCCTGTGTTTCTCTCAGCCTTGTGCAGCCTTTCCTAACAGGAAGGTTAGCTCTGTTCAGGTGCTTTGCCCATTGCTCTGAGGGTACTCAGAGTTTTCCAACTTCCCTTCCAGGCTCACCAAGCATAGAAAGGAGAGGTTTCATGGAAGAGCCCTAGCTAAAAGCATTGCTGTCAGTTAGTACCGAGTAGGCTTTCAAAGATTTCCATATGTGCTCTACCTAAGGCCATATTGTGTACGTGAAGAATGGGTACTCTGAACCTCACCTCATCTTCATGCCGTGCTTCAAGTAAACCTCCAGTGTTGCTACTTTGCTTGTTGTTTGTTTTATTCCTGGGACTACTGAATAGTTACAAATGATAAGCAATAAAGTAACCCAGAAGATCAAAGGATACAGATTTCTTTATAATGAAGATCTTCTTGGGTTTATATATGTTATCAGATTCCTTAAGAGCAGAGTTATCAAGAGACTCATACGTTGTGCTTAGAGAACCAATATAGGGGTGGCTGTTTTAGGGAGGGTGATGGTTACGTCTCTTGGAGATTTGCACTGAAGCTTTGGAGACTGAAAACATCCTGGTTATTATTCTGACCTTATCCACTTTAATATTGTTTAGTAGCTCTCTGTTATCTCTCTTCCTGTCCTCTCGAGCAAAGGTACATAGTGTGCTTGTRTGTGTGCTTGCTTGTTATTACGTGAGTGGAATTTGTTGTTACTGTTGTTGTTTTAATCTTAGCGATATCAGGCTACTACCTAGAAACTGTGTTGGTGTTGAAATCCGAGTGTTGTTAGAAGGTGTAGCGGGGAAACAAATGACCCCAGCAGCGCTCTCGAGCCGAGAGGCCCTTCCGAGTTGTTTGGTCGCAGCAGCCTGCGTGGATTCTGTCGCCTCTGCCCCTTAGGGCCGTGTGGGAGATGGGGCAGTTCACGTTTGCCTTTCCARTGGGTAGAGTTCTGCTGCTGTGGCAGATCCACTTCTCTTGGAAATTGCCTAAATCACAGAACAGTAGAAATGCTGCTGCCACGTTTCTAATACCACTTGGTCATTCAGTGCCATGCAATTCAATGAAGTTTCAGGTTCTAGCTCTGAAGTTACRTTTAGATGTTATTCTTCTCTCCGTGTCCCCACTGTCATAAAATTTCCTCTTAGGAGTTTTTAATCATATCCTTTCCACCAGAGGCAGATGGATTTTAGTGCTGGATGAAGTTATTACTCTGTGCCTTGGTTTGTAAAACAAAAAGATTCAAGGGAAGTGGAGACAGATGAAACAAGTAGGAATTAAAAAGGAAATACTGACCTGGAGGAGAGAAACACAGGGAGAGCTCCAGGGAGAGGTGCCATCAGTGGCAGAGGTGAAAGAGAAAATCAGACATGGAAAGAAGAGAATTAAACCTCCTGTCAAGTGAAAGAACCCTGCACGTATCTAGATAAGTGKGTAAAAGTAAAGAGAATTTTGGAGTGTACGAAGTGGAAAAGAATGAGATAAAAGAGAAGAAACTGCAAGTGAGGAGGAAGAAAAATGAAACTGCTTCAATCAAAAGTCACAAGCCTTTTAGTAAAAGTAAAGCTACAGCTGGCTGTGGGAGGCCGAGCTCTTGGCAGGGGAATCCGTGCCAGGGGCTCCCGAGTGATGGTGCCCTTGGGTGAGTACGTGGGGCAAAATCCTGGCCCTGTTCAAGCTAGTCAGAATTTATATCGAGTTCTGCACTATAGAGGGCTGCAACTGYTTTGTTGGTTTTATTTAGTTTGTTTAAAAGTTATCTATTATTTCTTGTAGTACTGTGACACAGGGCTTGTGTCATGATCATTGCACAAAGRTATATCAGCATAAAGATAACATCCTGTAAACCTGTTAGTCCTTTTTCAAAGGAAAGGTTTCCCTGGAAGGCTCCAGCTCTTGCTTTTCATCCCGTTGCTCTAAGAGTTCTTTGTATATTATCTGCAAACTGTTACTTGCATGGAGACACAGATTTTGGTGCTGGGAGGATGTGGTTTATTGGAGTTCTCTGGTCTGACCTCCTGCATTGCAGAAGCTCGAGAACTTGCCGTATATTCTTATGCTTCAAGATCCACACACTTCCATCTGAGCTAGGCTGTAATGCTCTTGATAAGTAGGAGATTCATATTTAAGCTCTGGACAAAATCATTCGGCTATTTAGAATGTGAACAAGGACTAAAAATACTCCTTTCTTCATGAGGAGCTGTTGCTTGAACGCTGCTTTTGTTTCCCATTGCTTCTCCATTCTTCTGTACTTTGATATCTCAGTCATAAAGCTGTTAATGGAGTTTTTCAGCATTTCCTAAGCTATCATAGGAAAAGAAGTGTTATGGATATTTCTACTTTTATAGGCACATGTGTTCATATTTACACTGTCAGGATTTGTTTCGCGCAGATTAAATCTTCCCCTTCGGGCAGCAGCAGTGTTCGCTTCTGTTCAGTTTGTTTAATGGTAGCAGCTGGGCGCGTATCCAGGACGTCGGGAGTTCATCTTTAGTATCTATTTTCTCATGGTGGGCCAAATTTTCTGCTTGAATAAGTGAGTCTAATGGAGTTACATGCTTGATAGTTTGTTCCTTTTAAACAGCCAAKGCTGAGAGGTTCAGCACAACTGTCAGTGTTGTTCTGACTGAAGAATGTCAGGCTCTCGCTGGGACTGTTTTCCCATCTTACAAACAGCGTCTCAGAAAAGGGCAATAGCTGTGAATCAAATCCTTTCTGTTCTGCAGGCTATGGCTTATGTTATGGAATGCAAACTGTATGCCGATAAAGCCCTGAGGTTCGGATTTTTGCTTCTGTGTAATTTTCAGTGCAGAGAGATGCATTATTTTTAATTATAAATGATGACATGCATTATTTTTAATATTTTTTTTAATCCCATTTCTGAAAGCTAATTCAGCTCTCCCCATTTGCATGAAGGGAGGCAGCAGTGACTTTTAAGGCAGTGACAAGGGTTTGTGGTTGTCCCCATTTCCCCTGGCAGGATGGTGGGGATGGAGGTGGGCAGCGAGATCATGTTCTAGGCACTAACAAGGGAGAATTAACATTGTGCCTTTTCCTGTCTTCTTTACACTTTTCATCAAGAGATTGAGTTAATGAGCCATTATTCTCTTCTCACTAAAGGCTTTTTCCACTACAATGGGAGTATAGAGGTTTCTGTGATCTCTTAGGTACAAGGCCTTAGGTCTGGCTTCTTCTGGCCTTTCTGGCTGCCCGTTTGGAGCGGCCCCATCGTCGCAGTGCTGTTTGTGACAGACCTGCGGGGCAGGAGGTCGGCTCACGAGCCTGGCCGAGCACAGAGTGCTCTGGGTGTCCCTGCTGGAGCAGGGGCCTGGACTAGATGATCTCCCTTCCAASCCCAACCATTCTGTGATTCTGTGTGATTCTGTAACCCGGCGTGCTGGGTATAAAAGCTGTTCACGTTCTCAAGACTGACATTGGCAGAGCTGAAATGGTAGAGCTGGGTAGCCCAGGAAGGCCAGGCCGTGCTCCTGAAGATGCTGGCCCGGAGTTATGCCCTTGGTGGTAACACTGTTGTCTTGCTGCTTGACCCCGGGAAGTTGCTTGTGATTCATTCCAGGTGCCGCGGAGGTCTACGACAAAACTCCAGATGGCCTCGGTAGGAGCGGGGCTGGATYGTCATCCTTGGCTTTCCCTCCTATCCTGCTTTGCACATAACAAGGTCCACACTTGCCAGATGCTCTTTTCTCTGATAAAACTGTTCCTGTGAGTGTGAATGGTTGCTGTTTTTAGTGACCTTATGCATCTGTGTGTGTGTGCCTATGTATTTATATATTTTTGATCATTATATTTTTTTTAATTGGTCCTCACTGTTTGGGGTGAAGGGCAGTTTGCATTTTCCATTCTGAAGGAATGGGGATGCCAGCACCTTGTGCTCATTCCTTCAGTGCCGCAGTGTTAGGMCAGCTTGGAACAGGACACTGTGGTTGAGAAAGCTGTTTCATGTCCCTGTGAGCGCTGTCTGCGTGCGGTGTCCTCACTCCTGCTCCCAAAGCCCTGCTCGGCAGAGGCTCTCATCAGAGACTCACCTTTGTGTGGGTAACCTACAAGTTGTCTCAAGTTGTCTCCTACAAAGCACACAGCATGATCC